>NC_064629.1:575089450-575392480 GCF_023864275.1 Schistocerca cancellata
GTAAGTAAAGGAACCATTTTACATAATGCTCACAAATATTTAGAAATATTGCCAAACAAAAATGTATTATTGATTTACCTGTGGAAATGGCTGTCACTGCTAACCGCTCTTTCTTGCAACAACTTAAAACAGGATATAACGCCAGCTAGAGCATTATGCTAGTATGCTGGCATCTGTTTGCCTCACTTACAATGTCAAGACGCATGTTTAGGTAAATACTGCTCACTAAAATATCAGCGAAAAGCTGCCAGTGCTGCAAAAAGAGTGTTGTATCTGTACTGGAAACAGTACAACTGCTATAGAAATTTGTTTATAAAATGAGTGTGAAGTATTGGTGATTCACCAGCATATATCGACTGAGACATGACATACCCAGCAACGACAGGATCAAATAATTTATTATTTAAAACCAGATCAAATAAAAAGAATTACACAGCCTGAGATCTTTAAGTTTGATCAAAAATTTTCGGGTCAAGCACTGGTTGTAGACAAAACAATCTCTCCAGCAGCTCAGTATATTAAAATAGAAGATACAAATATATCAATATGATTAGGTTCGCAACAGTTCTGGATCATCGTTGAGCGATGATAAAATATACATCGGCAATGGGATGTACAGGCCCAAAGAGAAGAAAAATTAATTTGACTTTGAAAATTGGAAGATGTTCCTGGAAGAGTCGTCAGCACATGTCAATAATTGTGCCTACTACGGTAACCTAAAAGAATTGTTAGAGCACTTACTATTGTTGCTAGGATCGGAAGTAGCAGGCACCAGTTCACGTGATAACGAAAGAACATCTATTGAAGAGAAACTTTGGAAAACAGCGATTATTGTTTGAACTTTAAGTTGGATGAGGAAAATGAAGTGAAAGAACAATTGCAGAATGGGAAAAAAAGCCGTCATTTGAAAGACAGGCACTATATATGTGATTCGAAAACACAGAAGACGAAATTATTAAATGTGATTTCGCATATAAAACAGCATGCTCTGGATACTGGGAACAGGTAATAACAGTTTTATTCTATTTTTTAACATACGGACTGGGTTTTTGAGCCAATACTGCAAATCCATCACTGAGATTTACACGTATGCGTTATTTAAATAACACTTGGGCGTCGAGTGTGTCTTATGTCACCAACGCATATCAGTTGAGCAATATATTACTACATGTAGGTGTGCCTGCTCCGTCTTGTGTACCATCGGACAATTACATAGTTGTCACCATCACTGAACAAGAATTACGTCATGCCTCCAACGTGAGACTGTAACACACTGGCTGTAGGTGTATTATGAAAACCTAATTGTAATTTATTTATTATAGATGCAGAATGATAATTAAAATGTAACAGGTTGGTTGTGAATGTATTTTCAAGGTACTACTATCACACATTGACTGTAAACGTAGAAGAGGCCCAATAGAAGTCTCATGAAAATGAAACGGAAAACTTCCAGAATATTTTATGAGCCACATACGAGTAGCTCAGTGTTTTTCTTATGGTTTATGTCTCTCATGCCTGTTTGACCCCACACAGCAGATAGACAAGCGAAGTGTATGTCAGATCCAACCAGCATAACAGACAGTTATCCAGTTTCCATCACCATTGAATGCGAAGGAGATCACATCTCCTTGGGTATTACTGGCACAGGAAGCTCTCTGACTGGCCTATTTCTATAAACGGGGCATAGTATAAGGAACCAAAAAACGATATTGTTTGATCTGATATGACAAGAAAATACTGAGCTATTATTGGGAGAGCTCCAAATGTGTGTTGGCTTGCAAGTTATCTAACTCTGCTGTTTCTCTGCTCTAGAGTGTAAAATGAGCTAAACTTCAGAGCAATGGCACGTTTTTTAAATTTAATTTGTGTTTTGTAAATTGTTTATTTAGGTTGATGTCCATTTTACTCTGTGATTTAATGCTTCATTTCATAAAATGGAGTCCCACAGAAAGTGTAAGATCTGTATGCATACAAACTATATTGAACCAGGATAGTATGAGGATATATGTACCGAAAACTGGCAAAAACAAATTTACCATTATTTTATGAAAATTAATAGAACTGAATGTCATTATTATTTACTCCAAACAAAATTCTGTGGAATTTAAACCTGCATAGGGCGTTTTCAAGGCAATGAGAATGAAAAGTAATTCACCTTTTTGTATTACTGTCCCAGTTTCCTCATATTACTCTGAATATCGTCTAGTGTGAAAAACCTGAAGTCTTAATCATGTTATTTTAACCTTTACTGCAGTTGAGACAGTTCAATCACTTGAATAAGCTTTTTCTAAAATATATCTAAAACAAACTTTTTCAGTGATTTTATACAAGGACTAGAGAAATTTACTCAAGGAAGCTGTGTCTCTCAAAACCTATTAGCTTTCCTACGAATAAAAATTTGTTCTAGCTGTCAGTCAGCCTTAGAACGTCAGGCATAGCTTCAAAAAAGGAAACTAGAAGAGAAAACTCGACTCACTTGCGGACGACTGGTAGGGAAAAATATATATACAATGATCAGCATAAAAAAAGTTGTAGATTACATTCCATCAGAATTTAGGCTTAAGAATCAAAGACTATTTAGTAAGAATCATTATTTAAGATACCGTTCGAGTGATTTCAAAGGCTCTTTGGATTTTATTTACCGTGGATTCATGACAAAGTTATCACTTGCCACTAGTCCAGGCCGCAGCAGACTGCTTTGAACCGCGAAGCAGCCGTCCATCTCCATCGACCTCGTAATCGATGTGACGCAAAGGCTTAATCTTCCTTTGTTCCTTCTACAGAGAGAAGTCCACATCCTGTGGAATACTGTAGTGTGGAACAAGCAGAGTGAACGAAAGGTCCAGGTCCATTATGTAGGAGAGCGCGGTAGCCGTGCGGAACTTGTCACGGTTCGTGCGGCTACCCCCGTCGGAGGTTCGAGTCCTCCCTTGGGCATGGATGTGAGTTTTGTCCTTAGCGTAAGTTAGTTTAAGTTAGATTAAGTAGTTTGTAAGCCTAGGGACCGATGGCCTTAGCAGAGTGGTCCCATTGGAACTAACCACAATTCCTTTATGTAGATGGTGACAAGATTGCAGCGAGCTCGCGCGTTGCTTAATCCAGTACCCACTCGTCAACTGCATACGACTCTGATCCCACTAGGCCCACAGACGTGCAGCTGTCGTAGGAGCATGTCCTCTACGAACATAAATGCCAAAGTATGACAAATTCATATGGCACAACCGGAGAATTCTGATTCCTTTGAACTCGCTCATATGCTGATACTGCGCCCGTCAGTGAAACTATTAGCAGTTTGTTTCACATTTCTATTGCATTTGATGGATCTCGACTTAATGGATCTGACGTAACGCTAATGAACAACACGAAACTCCTCCAGCCATCTGAGTCAGGTGAGATCTGCGAATGCTTGGTTTTGGCATCTATCGAGCCTTCAATAGCAGACATCCAAATCCACAACTCCTGTGAATATACTTACCTTTGTAGACGCAATTTCATCCATTTTTGCATCTGATAATTCAGACGGTACTTGAGAACTTAAAAAAATTACATAGTTTTTTGTTATTAGTATTAATCTATAGCCGGCCGGGTGGCCGAGAGGTTCTAGGCTTAATCTTCCTTTGTTCCTTCTACAGAGAGAAGTCCACATCCTGTGGAATACTGTAGTGTGGAACAAGCAGAGTGAACGAAAGATCCAGGTCCATTATGTAGCAGAGCGCGGTAGCCGTGCGGAACTTGTCACGGTTCGTGCGGCTGGAACCGCGCGACCGTTACGGTCGCAGGTTCAAATCCTGCCTTGGGCAGGGATGTGTGTGATGTCCATAGGTTAGTTAGGTTTAAGTAGTTCTAAGTTCTAGGGGACTGATGACTGGAGATGTTAAGTCCCATAGTGCTCAGAGCCATTTCAACCATTTGAACCATTATTAATCTATAGCGCAAGCAAAAACATGTGTCTGTTGCGCTGCAGTATGGCAACAATCAGTGCTTATTACTCAGAAAAGAATACACAGGGCGTCATCTCAATCTGTCAGACGAAACCATCACCTGCTGCTCTCTTCACTGTCCTAGTAATTGCCGTAACTGCCTGGCAACAGGCCACATTCAAGAGGGGCAGTTTCTTTTACTATGACAGTTTGTAACGTCATTCTAATGACGAACACAGCCATAGGCTATAACTACAAAGTGTATTTTGGTTCAAATTAACATTTATTTCAGATTACACTGAAATTCAATTTTAAGCAAGACCTAGATGATCAAAATAGAATTTTGCTTCCAGTCACTTGTTTAAAGTATATTGACTGTCCTGGATTTACATTGGGATAAATGGGCTGAAAATGGTCATTGGAGCTGAAGAGTATGGCTTAAAAACCGAAAAGGGTATTATTAAACATACAGCCCTGATTAAATACTTGGGTTTTTGTTGTGGTCTTCAGTCCTGAGACTGGTTTGATGCAGCTCTCCATGCTACTCTATCCTGTGCAAGCTTCTTCATCTCCCAGTACTTAATGCAACCTCCATCCTTCTGAATCTGCTTAGTGTATTCATCTCTTGGTCTCCCTCTACGATTTTTACCCTCCACGTTGCCCTCCAATGGTAAATTTGTGATCCTCTGATGCCTCAGAACATGTCCTACCAACCGGCACCTTCTTCTTGTCAAGTTGTGCCACAAACTCCTCTTCTCCCCAATTCTATTCAGTACCTCCTCATTAGTTATGTGATCTACCCATCTAATCTTCAGCATTCTTCTGTAACACCACAGCTCGAAAGCTTCTATTCTCTTCTTGTCCAAACTATTTATCGTCCATGTTTCACTTCCATACATGGCTACACTCCATACAAATATTTTCAGAAACGACTTCCTGACACTTAAATCTATACTCGATGTTAACAAAGTTCTCTTCTTCAGAAACGCTTTCCTTGCCATTGCCAGTCTATATTTTATATCCTCTCTACTTCGACCATCATCAGTTATTTTGCTCCCCAAGGAGCAAAACTCTTTTACTACTTTAAGTGTCTCATTTCCTAATCTAATTCCCTCAGCATGACCCGATTTAATTCGACTACATTCCATTGTCCTCGTTTTGCTTTTCTTGATGTTCATCTTATATCCTCCTTTCAAGACACTGTCCATTCCGTTCAACTGCTCTTCAAAGTCCTTTGCTATCTCTGACAGAATTACAATGTCATCGGCGAACCTCAAAATTTTTATTTCTTCTCCATGGATTTTAATACCTACTCCGAATTTTTCTTTTGTTTCTTTGCTCAATATACAGAGTGAATAACATCAGGGAGAAGCTACAACCCTGTCTCACTCCCTTCTCAACCACTGCTTCCCTTTCGTGCCCCTCGACTCTTATAACTGCCATCTGGTTTCTGTACAAATTGTATACTTGGGTATCATAATGAAAGCAGATGGTAGGCGTGTTTAAGATTTATAGAATTAATTAAACACAGTAAAAGTTTTTGTTAAGCATCTATATCCAGTATTATGAAGGAAAATGTGTCCTAAATTACAAAGAAGCGACTGTACGAGTGTTTTGTGGAAATCGCCGAGCTATAAGAGACAGAACTGTGTATACCTGTAAAGAAAATGGAGGAAAGATAACCTGTAATTGATGTAATGGATATATGCTGCAAATCCACAATAATGGACAGAGTGAAGACGGAACATTACAAGCCGATTATGGGAACAGATTCATCATTTAAACAGTGGACGGAAAGTAAACAACTCAAATAGTAATATGAGAGATACGGGTGGCAAAAGAATACCTCAGAAGAATACCTCTGGAGATCTCCAGAACGGTAGAAAAGAGATAAACAGAGAAAGACTGGAATGGAGAAATTACACAGACGACACAGGAAAGGAAACTGATGGAAAATGCTTGCACAGATAAAAAGGTATGGAGATTACAATGCGGAAGACGGCTAAAAATATTGTAAAACAACTGTCGGAATATAATGGCAGCGAGACCATTCGAATCAAAGTTGCTTTGCCGTTGATGAAATAAGTATATAACTGACAGAAAGTTCATAAGAACATACCACAGTGACGAACGCCTACAAAAATAAAGAAAAAAACGAAAATATCTACAGTAGCATACAAATAGAAGATACGTTACAGAGGATGCAGCAAGGACCACAACCGCTAGTATACTTCGTCATAATTTTGTCAATGTAACCATAGGAATAAGAACATATGTGCTCGAAACCAGTCTTCACCTAGATAAATTAAAAGCTTTATTAAACAGAATCAGTTGGTTTATTAACATAATATATAGATTTACGCCCTGTACAAATTTGTAGACCCGTAAGGTGTTAGAATATTAGGAATCTTAAATTAAATAATTGTATTAGTCTCATTTTTCAAAACTCTCTAAGGTCAAGGTAAACGAGATGGTCCAGAATTCCGGGAAGAAACCCAGTGTCTGTTCTTTCCTGGAACGGCTCTCCCGGTCCGGGCGAAAAGATGCCGGCACTACTGTCCCGCGCACACTACCTGCGGGGGCGTAAAGTAACGCAAGCCTATCGCACTACACTAGTGGTGCTCGCGCTGGTAATTGCTTTATCCTGAGGAGCAGAGCCCTGCTATCGAGTTACCTCGTGTCGCCTGCAGCCTTTGCACGTCGGCCTTTGATGTGTGGAGGGCTGAGGCGGCTGTTGTTGCGGCACTCAAGCCGCGACACGCTGCAATAAACGCCGGCCCGGCGCGGCTCAAACAACTGCCGATTGTCTGCGCAACACGAGGCCTCTCGTACAACGACAGGCGCGCCCTTCCTCCCAAAATGATCTTTCCCAGGCACAGACGTTGATATCACTGTTTAGACGTTTATCTCAAACATTCATTGCTGACTGATGTATACTGAAGATTAACAACTTAATTGCATCTCATAGGATTAGTGTCGAACATCTTGAGAATTTCGCATAGTGTAATTATTTAAAAGTAATATTGAGACAGACTAAGAAGTCTAGTATAGCTAATAATAAAGGACACAAGGACAAAAGTACAGGTGAATAACAAAAAAGCGAAGAGTCTTAACTTGACAGATGGTGCAAGAGGATTACGGTCTGGCTGCAGTCCTGTTTAACTTAGCACTGCATGGTCTGATACAAACAACAGACAAGAGAGGTACACTAATGCTGAAATCCAGTCAAATATCTGTATGTGCATATGATATTACAACTACGACAGGAAAAGTAAACACCCTTAAAGAAATGTCTGAAATAAGAGAAGCAGAGGGAACAAAAATTGGGCTTTCTGTAAACAAAAACAAGACAAGATAAATAATAATGCTCAATTCTGTGGCCAGAAAAACACCACACGACCGGAAGGCCTCTAATAAATGTTCTAAATCTGCCAGCTATTTCCATTATCCAGGCGTCCACAGAGCTGCTCGCTCTGTGTCGTGTACTAAGGACTATGAATTTAAAATGGTGCAATTCTGTAGATATAAAACATTGTATTGCAATCTGAACAATTAAGTGTTACAAATGTCATCATATCTGATCATAAAATAAAGTCACTGAATATGTAAATGAGCTGATATAGTTCATGTAGCTGTTTCAGTTTGCCATTTATTCTGCTTCTGTCTTTCACATATACTCTCCAAAAATTACTATGAATACTGGAAGGTAGACACATATGTAGAAGACAACTGCTTTATCCAAAAGAGACTTCCTTACTCCACTAAAAACTAATAGTTAAGAGTGTGCAGTAAGTGCTACTCCCTGGGAAACCGTGGCTGAGATTTCCACAACGCTTGTGGGTATGGAAAGACCCAGATCAAGTGAATTTCCCTGCGTGATTTTGGTGAGGCCATTTAGTTCAGACTACCGATGTAATGGGAAAAGGTCCAGAGAGTGTTTGCTGAGACTGAGAATAGTAATCGTATCACTACTTCTTGGTTCTGATGTTTTTGATTATACGTTAATCAACTTTTTAAATAGCTCAGAATGCTGAATTCTACATCACAATTTAACATTAAATATAGAAACAATGTTTAGAATCACATTACATTCAAACTGAAAAACAGTGCATTCGCCAAGTGCAAATTTTAGTTACGTTGTAGCTGTTATGTTACATAATCACCGAGCATCATTTCTACTATGGATAAAATATTACGTGAAAACAGATCCAACGATGAGACAAACTATCCTTCGCCACGTGGAGTAGCCGCGTCGTCAGGGGCGCCTTGCCACTGTTTGAGCGGCTTCCCCCGTCGGAGGTTCGAGTCCTCCCTCGGGCACAGGTGTGTGTGTTATCGTTAGAGTAGGTTAGTTTAAGTTAGACTGAGCAGTGTGTAAGCCTAGGGACCGGTGACCTCAGCAGTTTGGTCCCATCGGACCTTAGCACAAATTTACATAAAATTTTTCAAGCTATCCTTCATCTACGCAAACTGTGATAAGCGCAAGTTCTAAGAATAAATATCACTAATAACGCTAGTTTGAACTTCAAAGTCATTACATTTGCTACTTAACTAGGTAATCTATTTGTGCAGAACACAAGTATACGTCCACATACATACTCCGCAAGCTACTCTACTGTGCCTGTTCGAAGGTATTTTACATTAGGATCAGTGATTTTCTGTCCTATTCCATACTTGTATTGATCATAGAAAAAGTGTTTGTATTTTTCTCCACACACCCTAATCCCTCTTATTTCACACTCTTGATTCCCACACTGAACATAAGTTGGCGGCATCAGAATGGTCACACAGTTTGTCGAATACTTCTTCACTAATTTTACCCAGCGGATTTTCGCGGGAACAACGACGCTCTTATTCAAAAAGGAAAAAAAAAAAACAGTCGAATCTCCACGAGCATGTCTGTTAATCTTTCCTATTGGTTACACTGACCTTATAGTATCCTAGCAGAGTGTCTCTGAAACCATTCGGTGACTGAAGTCGTGTTTAGTTGATAAAGACTACAAATGCTGGAACAGCAAATAAATTGTTGACTTAAGCATCTCGTGAGTAATTTCTTTCAAAAGTGCATGACATTTTCTCAGAACACTTCCAACAAATCTAAGTTTACCATTTTTTTCCCTAATATCATTTAGGTGCTCGTTCCATCTCATGTGCTTCTTAATGTTGTTCCTAAATATACTATGCAAAGTTATCAAGATGTATAACACTAATATTATAATCGGATACAAACGGAGTATTATTTTTCGCTATACATCAGTGATTAATCAGTGTATGATATAGATGTGTAAACTATGTTATCAACGCCCATAGCTTCTTCTTCTCCTTCTTTGGCTCTACAGCCCTTCAAGGTCCTTGTCCTCCTGATCAATCTACCACCAAATATTTCTCTTCACTGCTTTTCTCTTCCACCCTCAGATCTCCATCATGGGAAGGTCAGCTGACACATTATCCAACAATCTAGCTCTTGGTAGGTCCTTCACTCTGATGAAATACACTCCACTTTTCATTACTCATTTGGGCATCCTGTCCTTTACCATCACCTCCTTTTGCCCTGACCAGCGTATTCTTTGAAATTTAATAAATTTTACTATATCCTTCCTTTGCATAGGCTGTTGTATTTAACAGTTAAAAGGTGCTCTTTGACAGCCCTAAAGCTATGCCAAGCCGCTCGTCTACCCTCTTGTCGATCTGGCCCACTGAGTGTGAGAATCAGTGACAGCAAGGTGGGTCTCAGATGCCTGCATTGACAGAGTATGGAGTGGCAGGTGGCGGTCAGAATGAGCAGGTAGTGTTCCACTGCTCAGACCAATGGAGCCCTACCATGGACACCACTACGAGCCCACTGCCGACATATTGCCACTACATACTGCACAGTGTGAGAGAACTGAGCAACGAGGAGAACTATTAACGCAAATATATCAATAACATTCGAAATTACTTTATTAGTATAGCTACGTATGTTCTGATCCACTTTGACTGACCTTCAATCGTACTGCTAGCGCATGGAGCAATTCACCTAGTAAGTGTTGCCTCTATACAGTGGCAAGATATCGAAGCAACTATAACCTGATATGCAATTAGATCAGCAAAAATACTGCCTGGCCAAAAACGTTCACATTCATCTTCATCAACATCATCACACACACACACACACACATGTATGTGTATGTATTGCTATCTCAGTCACAGTCCAGTCTTTTGGTAGCCATTAAAATGAAAGAACAAATTTACAATGTAGTCCCAGAGGAACCATCCTTGCCATGAACAAAACTGTTCAATTATTTATCAAAATATATAATGAGATTCACAATAGTACAGTATTTCCACAGCAAAAAATATGTAAACTTGTCCATAATGGCGTAATTTAACGCCATGTTCAAACATCCCTGATTACTTATCTAAGTACACAAAGCTCTTGACTTAATATACTGGGTGAGTCACCTAACATTACCGCTTGATACATTTCGTAAACCACATGAAATACTGACGAATCGATTCCACAGACCGAACGTGAGGAGAGGGGCTAGTGTAATTGGTTAATACAAACCATAAAAAAATGCACGGAAGTAAACCCCGTTAGTTTATTTAGCACATCTGAACACATAAACAAATACGTAATCAGTGCCGTTTGTTGCATTGTAAAATGTTAATTACATCCGCAGATATTGTAACCTAAAGTTGACGCTTGAGTGCCACTCCTCCGCTGTTCGATCGTGTATATCGGAGAGCACCAAATTACGTAGGGATCCAAAGGGAACGGTGATGGACCTTAGGTACAGAAGAGACTGGAACAGCACATTACGTCCACACGCTAAAACTTTTTTATTGGTCTTTTTCACTGACGCACATGTACATTACCATGAGGGGTGAGGTACACGTACACACGTGGTTTCCGTTTTCAATTACGGAGTGGAATAGAGTGTGTCCCGACATGTCAGGCCAATAGATGTTCAATGTGGTGGCCATCATTTGCTGCACACAATTGCAATCTCTGGCGTAATGAATGTCGTACACGCCGCAGTACATCTGGTGTAATGTCACCGCAGGCTGCCACAATACGTTGTTTCATATCCTCTGGGGTTGTAGGCACACCACGGTACACATTCTCCTTTAACGTACCCCACAGAAAGAAGTCCAGAGATGTAAGATTAGGAGAACGGGCTGGTCAATTTATGCGTCCTCCACGTCCTATGAAACGCCCGTCGAACATCCTGTCAAGAGTCAGCCTAGTGTTAATTGCGGAATGTGCAGGTGCACCATCATGCTGATACCACATACGTCGACGCGTTTCCAGTGGGAGATTTTCGAGCAACGTTGGCAGATCATTCTGTAGAAACGCGATGTATGTTGCAACTGTTTGGGCCCCTGCAATGAAGTGAGGACTAATGAGGTGATCGCCAATGATTCCGCACCATACATTTACAGTCCACGGTCGCGGTCGCTCTGCCTGTCTGAGCCAGCGAGGATTGTCCACGGACCAGTAATGCATGTTCCGTAGATTCACTGCCCCGTGGTTTGTGAAACCCGCTTCATCGGTAAACAGGTAGAACTGCAACGCATTCTCTGTTAATGGCCACTGACAGAACTGCACTCGATGATTAAAGTCATCACTATGTAATTGCTGATGTAGCGATACATGAAACGGGTGAAAGCGGTGACAATGCAGTATGCGCATGACACTACTTTGACTCAGTCCACCGGCTCTCGCAATGTCCCGTGTACTCATGGGTGGGTTCATGGCAACAGCAGCTAACACACCAACTGCACCCGCTTCTCCTGTGACGGGCCTGTTTCGGACCCGTTTGCGTGCTACGACCATACCTGTTGCATACAGTTGGCGGTAGATGTTTTGCAATGTGCGGCACGTTGGATGCTCTCTGTGCGGGTGCCGTTCTGCATACACCGTGCAGGCTTCAGCTGCATTTCGTCGACACTCGCCATAGATGAGTACCATCTCCGCCTTTTCAGAGTTCCAATACACCATGGTCACAGTTCCTACAACACTACACTATCTGGTAACATGGTATACTACATCCGTGCATTTTTGTATGGTTTGTATTAAACAACTACACTAGCCCCTCTCCTCACGTTCGGTCTGTGGAATTGGTTCGTCAGTATTTGATGTGGTTTACGAAATACACTCCTGGAAATTGAAATAAGAACACCGTGAATTCATTGTCCCAGGAAGGGGAAACTTTATTGACACATTCCTGGGGTCAGATACATCACATGATCACACTGACAGAACCACAGGCACATAGACACAGGCAACAGAGCATGCACAATGTCGGCACTAGTACAGTGTATATCCACCTTTCGCAGCAATGCAGGCTGCTATTCTCCCATGGAGACGATCGTAGAGATGCTGGATGTAGTCCTGTGGAACGGCTTGCCATGCCATTTCCACCTGGCGCCTCAGTTGGACCAGCGTTCGTGCTGGACGTGCAGACCGCGTGAGACGACGCTTCATCCAGTCCCAAACATGCTCAATGGGGGACTGATCCGGAGATCTTGCTGGCCAGGGTAGTTGACTTACACCTTCTAGAGCACGTTGGGTGGCACGGGATACATGCGGACGTGCATTGTCCTGTTGGAACAGCACGTTCCCTTGCCGGTCTAGGAATGGTAGAACGATGGATTTGATGACGGTTTGGATGTACCGTGCACTATTCAGTGTCCCCTCGACGATAACCAGTGGTGTACGGCCAGTGTAGGAGATCGCTCCCCACACCATGATGCCGGGTGTTGGCCCTGTGTGCCTCGGTCGTATGCAGTCCTGATTGTGGCGCTCACCTGCACGGCGCCAAACACGCATACGACCATCATTGACACCAAGGCAGAAGCGAGTCTCATCGCTGAAGACGACACGTCTCCATTCGTCCCTCCATTCACGCCTGTCGCGACACCACTGGAGGCGGGCTGCACGATGTTGGGGCATGAGCGGAAGACGGCCTAACGGTGTGCGGGACCGTAGCCCAGCTTCATGGAGACGGTTGCGAATGGTCCTCGCCGATACCCCAGGAGAAACAGTGTCCCTAATTTGCTGGGAAGTGGCGGTGCGGTCCCCTACGGCACTGCGTAGGATCCTACGGTCTTGGCGTGCATCCGTGCGTCGCTGCGGTCCGGTCCCAGGTCGACGGGCACGTGCACCTTCCGCCAACCACTGGCGACAACATAGATGTACTGTGGAGACCTGATGCCCCACGTGTTGAGCAATTCGGCGGTATGTCCACCCGGCCTCCCGCATGCCCACTATACGCCCTCGCTAGAAGTCCGTCAACTGCACATACGGTTCACGTCCACGCTGTCGCGGCATGCTACCAGTGTTAAAGACTGCGATGGAGCTCCGTATGCCACGGCAAACTGGCTGACACTGACGGCGGCGGTGCACAAATGCTGCGCAGCTAGCGCCATTCGACGGCCAACACTGCGGTTCGTGGTGTGTCCGCTGTGCCGTGCGTGTGATCCTTGCTTGTACAGCCCTCTCGCAGTGTCCGGAGCAAGTATGGTGGGTCTGACACACCGGTGTCAATGTGTTCTTTTTTCCATTTCCAGGAGTGTATATCCAGCGGTAACGTTAGGTGACTCACCCTGTATTTCAATATACTTGTCACAGAGCATAGATCATTCATTGTATCCCACTTGGTGCAAGGCACAATGGAAAGCTAAAATTAAATATTTCCAATCTAAAATGCCTCTGTTATTTATCAAAATATCTATGACATTACTGTTTATATATTTTACACATTATGTACCAAATTTGGTGTAAAGATCAATAAATACCTACACATCTGAACTGTCTGTCAAAATCTGTAGCCGTTCGGGGTGGCCGAGCGGTTCTAGGCGCTACAGTCTGGAACCACGCGACCGCTACGGTCACAGGTTCGAATCCTGCTTCGGGCATGGATGTGTGTGATGTCATTAGGTTAGTTAGGTTTAATTAGTTCTAAGTTATAGGAGACTGAGGATCTCAGAAGTTAAGTCCCATAGTGCTCAGAGCCATTTTGAACCAAAATCTGTAAGCTTCATTAGCTGAACACACACATAAAACATGCATGTGAAGTCTCATAATGTTATTTCAACATCTAAAATATCCTTGAAAATTTCATGGCTGTGAAGTCTCTAATTAACTGTGCTAATAAAATTTTCATGTCTAAATTGTTCGGTAACTGTATAAAAACATATGTAGTAAGCAATGCAGTAATATCTGACATTTCATTTTAGGACTAAATGATGTGATGCCCCAAAACGAACCAGGACAAGGATATAACTTTAGAAAACACTTGTTCACTAAAATACTATGTTAGCAGACGAGTAACAAACAAATAAGTAGTCTGAGTTTCATTTCTAAAATCGTTAGCTACTGGAAGAATACAGTTAACGTGTGAGCGACACTTGATGCCTAAAACATGACTGCGAACTCTCAAATTATGTGGTACAGTGCTAGTTTCTTATCTAAATTGTTCTATAACTCTATGGAACACATGTGCTGTGATGAAATAACAGGCTAAGTAGGCAGTTGGCATTTCATCCGAGACACAAATGAGATGATCAAAAACGAACTATCCTGGGAGAATTTTAGGGATAAAGAGTAACTTACACCATTTCCATGTCTAAAATGCGTAAAAGCTGTAACTTTAAATAACTACACATCTACAATTTATGTCAAGTATATATAAGACTCATCAGCAACACAATGTTTATGTCACGTATCACAATGTTATTTTGATGTTTAAGATTTCAGTCAACTAAAAGAATGTAATTTATAGTATTTATACATCTAAAATGCGTGTCAGGGAAATATGTCGGTAACATACACAGTATTTTTTTCATAAATGACATTGTTATTACCACATCTCATCTGACACTTAAAATGAGGCTGCAAACCTTCAAATTAAATGTGTCGATGTAATTCATTGTCGACATTGTTTTTAATTGATGAAAATACTTGAAGAAATTTCCAACTTGAGAGTATGCTACTGACGGTGCATATAACGAAATTTCATCACCTAATGCTTTTAGAAGTATTTCAATAGTACTTCACATTACCAAACACTGTTTTAGAAGGGAAGAAGGTAATGCAGCGTGTTCTATACAATAACATGAAATATAATTGATGTTATTGACTGTCCAATACAGGTTTTGATTGTATTTACATATCTACTGTTACGTTCCATTGGTACCATACAGGTTGAATATCAATAAAACTGATAAATTGCAGGGATGGATTTCTGACTGTAAATAGAGGAAAAACGTCCTATGAACATGTTTCCAGAAATGCATTATTGTCACAGTAGATGCCGCTGACGAATAAAAGTTCCTCACACCATATTCCATGTGATCCTTGTGCATTGCAAGCTTTGTGATTGACGCAGCGTGGTGCAAGAAACAGAATGCTCTGGTATTCATGCCAGTGACAAGCTGAGATGGTGTTTGTATATCGTGAAGCAGATGAAAACAGTCGAGAGACAGCATGGCTGTACCAAAACAAGTACACTCACAGACACCAACCACATGATACAACATTTCAAGCCCTTTTTGGGCGTTTGTGTGATCATGTGCCATTTCAGACAGACGATTGTGCAGGGAGGTGGCGGATTGTGCATACTCCAGGTATGGGGAACTAGGTTCTACTGGATACTGAGACGCACTGTAGTATAAGCTCCAAGCAAGTGGTCCGCCAACTTGGTGTAAGTTATGGAATTTCTCCCATTAGTCCCCTTTACCGACGAACAAGTCTGCTGCTTACAGTACACTGCATCAGTAACATAGCCTGTAACAGACAAGGAACGCATGGCACTTGGTCAGAGGAACTTCTACCATGGCATCGATGCATTTCTGTACACATTTGCATAGGACCTTTATTCCTTCATTTCCATTCAGGAATATAACCTTGCAGTTTGTCGGTTTTATCAGTTACATCTTATATTACACTACAGAAAATGATTCATTATCTTTTTTTCCCAATAAATGGTGCTTGCTTAGATAAGCCTTACTGAAAAACTTCTGAACTCACTGGGAGTTAGAAGTTTAAGATATGAACCAGTAAAATATCTTCAAGTAGTCCCAAGATCGAAATGTCTTTTTCTTTATGTATTTTCATAGAAGTTATGTATTTTGACAGATATTTTAAATATGAAAATAACACTGTGATTCCTGACATAAGTATAGTGTTGATGATGAACTTTTCATATTTTGGACATACATTTTAGGTATGGAGTTACTTCAAGTTACGTCAAAAGCCAATAACTTGGGGAATTTCGAATCTGTTGCCAAGTTCTCACTCTTCTAAATACTTGACTGCAGGAACTTACGAAGGAGGGTGCCTTCTAGCGGAATTATAGACGGGGCTCCCTTTAAGTTAGTAACGAAATCAGTTTTTTGTACACTGGCCTTAAAATTGCTCTTAGCTGGTACGCTATGAAGGCTCTATAATTGGTAAGTAGCCTTCTCTATAATGGTGGCTAACAAGGCAAGATCATCAGGAAAAGATAGGCAGGGCACATTGACTTTATCTTTCTAGAACCTAATCTTAATTCATCTTCAGTTCCCAATGATAGAGTGCAAGAAAATTTCATGATAGTCTTCTCCAATGCCCAGCTGAAGAGTGAGAATGAGAGACCATCACCTTGTCTAACTCTCATTTGGATGATGAGACTCTCAGACAGCTCACCTCCAAATTTGACATCGAAGATGCTGTTGCTCAGAGTGGCCTTGACTAGTCTGGCGAGCTTGTCTTCTAGGCCCAGTTCTCATAGGCTGGAGACAGTTTCTACCCTTCTGTCGAATAATGTACATTTTCAAAGTCCACTAGGATGGCTAATGAGGGATGTTCGCCATGACTCCGGTATGCAGGGACAGTCTTAAGTTTTCACTGAGGAAGATCTACTATCACGGAAGCCAGCCTGATATTCACCTAGTTGGGAGTCAAGTTGGTTGCTGACTAAGTTAGCTGGCCTCTTAAGAAAACTTTGTAGGTGACAGATATCAAAGATATGCCTCTGTAGTTGTCCATGTCAATCTTACTACCCTTCTTGTTAAAGGGATGGATCACAGCTGTATGATCTGATGGATGCTCTGCAGTTTGTCATCTCCAGCTGAGGTCTTGTTGCTCTTGAGGCTCTCGATAATATCCGATATATCTTCCCAGATTGGTGCCATGGAGTCTGGGTTTCTAGAAGAGGGCACATGGAATTTAAGTCTCCCTTTATGTTCCTGTGCTTTCGGGAGGGGGAGCTTTTGCGAGTACCCAGCAAGGGTATTAGAGCAGGTGCAGAGGTCATTATACAACAGAAACTTCCCATCAGATATGGGAAGCTGAAGCTCAGGTGATGTGTACACCATGATCTGCTTTTTCATTTCCCTGTTGAGTGGTACTTAAGTAAATAAATTAGTGAATTCAAAGTGAAGTAGAAATTAGAATATAAATGAAAAACTTGGTTTAGTTTAGAGAGTTACATACTGGCAAACAGCGGGCAAAACAGCAGAACAGAAGAGGCAATGACCGTGAAGTCAGCAAGTTCCACATAAGCGGGCGCTGTCGATTCAGCCGTCAGGGCATCCCCCGACCGGCTCACGTGTTTCTCAGTTGTCGCATGTGAGCAAAGGCCCTCGCCTACATCCCAAGACCCAATGACCGACGTTAAGAGGATTCTTCGAGAAGCTTTTCAACGTGACAGGAGAGGCAATGGCCGTGAAGTCGTTCACCTCCAGTGAACTGAAGTGAATAAATACGCGAGACGCGGTGGGCCCGAGAGACGAAGACGGAGACGAGCGACGAAGAAGACGAAGAAGTGAAGAAGCGTAGCAGTTGTTTTAAGTCAGTTTCGGTGCTGAAGACAGTCATGCAGGAAGAGACTACATCATGCACAGACGCACCAAGTCCGCCGCTGTAATGGAATAGCAAGCAGCAGCCTCAGCGCCAGAAGACAGAAGTTAAAAGGTATTTGAAGTCTGATATTACGCACCCGGGTGACTCGTGAGGACGGGAAGGAGACGGCCTCACATCAGCAGTCACCTGTGAGCTGGGATGAAGATCTGACAGCCGAAGACTGGCAAGCGGGAGGCCGTAGTTCGAGTCCGGGACACTGGCCTTCCCCCGCCGCGCCGCTCCGCTGGCCGACGCACAACACACACGGCCGCTTAGAGAAGAGAAACACTGGGACGCCACATTCAAGGTATCACCATCCGATGCACGACTTCACTCGCAATAATTAAACGGGCCACCTCGCGCTGCGCGTCTCCGGTCAGCTGGGCGAGACGGCGACACGAGATACACACCGCTACGCGTAATCAGACGCCGCCGCCGCCGCCGCTGCCGCAGCAGAAGGCTACGCAAACGACACAGCTGCCGTTCTCCGAACCAGGACATCCAGTAAGATACAGTTGTACGAAACTTTCAATAAAAGTTATCTCATGTAAAAATGCTGTTTCATTCTACCTCATACCCGAGCCAAGGAAGAACCCACCCCGCCCACATGTTGTTAAGAGTGAAAAGTTAATTTATTTAATATTTTCACCCTGACAGAATGCTTTAGAATGCTCATCCTGACAATTGACAGCATCAAAAGAGAAAACCCAGTTACATTTAGTGACAGAAGTGTTACATTTAGTGTCACAACTGTTACATCCCTGTACAGATCTTTTGAGGTGTTCTTTTTGAAGTCCTCCTCTCCGTGTTGTATCAGGAACCTGGTGCACTTTCTCTTGGTAATACGAATAGTGTTTGCAGTTATTTTGCTTAATGTGAAGAGGAATGGTAGTTGGATACATTTTTACGCTGGTTCCTCTTGATCCAGGTTTTGTGCTTTTCCCCTATGGCTTGTTCACATTCTGTGGTCCACCACGGATGCTTCCCTTTGTTGGATGATGGAGGGGTGGTTTCTTGTGCAGCATCCAGTAGAGCATTTTGTCGGTTGGACTAACCTTGATTTTGTGTGTTTTTCCTTAGGATAGTGTGAAAAGTGCAGTTCTCATCATTCAGTCCTACAATGTTGACCTCCAGTGTCTTAGAGAGCTTTGTAATGTTAGATGGCCTTCTCAATGGCTGGAGGTCTTTACTGAAGGGAAGTAGTGGTCAGAGTCTAGCTTAGCTCCTCTTAATACTCTGACATACTACCTTTCCCTGTGGTGCCTTCTGTCTAAAGACACATAGTCGATCTGGAACTCACCCAATCTGGCTCTTAAAGGTCTTGGAATTATTTCATAGGTGTTTTAAGATGTTTGACTTCAGGACTAGGGTATAATTATCGCAACCGTCCAAATGGCGCTCTCCATTCCTGTTTAACCTCCTGTGGGCTAGATAGCAGCCAACTATTCTACGATATTTTTGCTCTTTGTCAACTTGTGCACTAAAATCATCCATTAGCATCTTGGTATGGTGTTGTCAGATCTTGTCCACTGTTTCTGCTAGAATGCTCGAGTTGTGTTCTAACGCTTCTTGGTACTTCATGTTCGTGTCATTCATAGGTGCATGTAAGTTCACTATAGTACATGCTCTATTGTGGAACCTTAAGGATAGTAATGAGGTCCTACCATTAGGTTAAGTGAAACCTATTATTCGATCGATCAGCCTTTGAAGTGAAGCAAAATCAGGTCCTAGATATGGAACTGTCTTTATCAGTCTGGTACCTGGTTTCCTGTTATTGGACCGATCAGACTTTAATGCACAGCAAAGCAAGTTCCTAGGTACGGAATCGTCTTGTCACTCCAATACCTGGTGGCCTATGACAGAGCCTGTATCCTTGGTATTCCACTGCATCTTCACGCATGGGCTGAGTGGGTTGCAGTGCTCATATCTCGATGTTATACTTTTACAACCAGGGTCTGTTTCTGTTTATATACTTTTAGCAAAAAGTGCATGTTGACTGCCGCTAGGTAGGTGATATTTCTCTTGTTTTTACGCTACTGTGTATATCGTGGAATACATGAGGTTTACAATATCAGCTGTCCCTATCATGGAGGACAGACCCTGTTTGTACCCATTCAATCCATGTCAGACGCTTCTGAAAGTAGCTCTTCCACCTTCTTCCTCATTGGGACTCGCAGTCATCATCTGGCGCTGAACCTGTTGACCATCATCATCTATAACCCAAGCAGAGGCCCTTACTGATTATGGTCAGCTGGGCCAACTCATCACAGGATTTTCATCCAGGTAGTTAGTACTCCTCTTCCTACTCCTTCTCCCTTGTCACCTGGGTTTAGGACTTGCTATGGCGGAGTTGCTGGATCAGTTTATTTTTGATCATAGTCTTATTTAGGTTTAGGATGAAATGTCAACTGCCTGCTCAGCATGTTACTTTAGCAGAATGCATGTGCTTTGTACAGTTATAGACCAATTTAAACATGCAATTAGCACTGTGGTATTTATTTGGGAGTTCACAGTCATATTTTAGTTGTCAAGCGTAGGTTACACACTGGCTGTTTGCTTCTGTGATTGCCTAATAAGCATAGTATTTAAGCCAACATAGGTTTCATAGGTTGTAGTCTTGGCCAGGTTCGTTTTGGTGCATAACCTGATTTGGGCTTAAAATGAAAATGTCAAATGTTGCTGCATTGCTTGCATATGTTTTTATAGAGTTATAGAACCAGTCTGACATTGAAATACCTCTTAATTTCTAGAACCCATCGTCTTGTTTTAGTCATTAATTTTGATGGATAATTTAGATGTTGAAATAATGTTAAAAATTATTCTGTCACTTCTTGATAGAACAACATAGTTATAAGTGCAAAATACAATATTATGTATGTTTTACAGGCTTAATTAATTGAGTTAACAGGTTATCAAATTACAAGGCCATCATCAGACTTTAACTGACTACCATTATCAGAGAAGCTACAATATTTGCAAACAACATTTGAAAAGGACTTAATCATGTAAAGTGAGGCACTAACAGAGGGCAAACGTCATCTTTGACGGTGGAGTGGTAATACCATTAAAAAGTTAGAAGTTGAACAGTATGTGAGTATAATCGGAGCAAACCGAGGAAACCATTAAGTGTAAACTCCAGAGACAATGTCTGTATAAGAAGTTAAAATAAATTAAGAATCACAAAAATACAATATGTTGTTGGGAAGAACACTAAAGAAGAGCTCGAAGAAGGAAAGCGATATAGAAACAGCATAAAATATTGAGTTCGGGATTTTAACAACAGTATAAACGGTATATACTGACAATCACAACATAATAAATAAATTTAAAAAAATGAATGAATATAAAGAAGTAGAGAGTGTGGGAAACAATGAAAAACTGTGAGGGATAAGTGATGTTTAGAAAAGTGGAGGTATTGGCCTGTGTTTAGCCATTCAGTATTGTATTAGTATTCTGAACTAAATGTTAGTTGATTTTCACAGCTTACAACAAGTAGAGTTTTTGAACTTTGTTTGCTAGCTGGAAGATATGGAAGTGTGGCAGGTAGCTATGGTCCTCACTCAGTACATGTTCACCGAATGTGGAGTCAAAATTCTGTAACCACCAGATGCCTTCACGTCCAGCCAACCTAGCTGCCATGCGACTGCCTGTGTGACCAATATAATACTTAGCACAATCAGGACAAAATAATTTTCAATACCCCACTGTTGGCTAGCTATTGAGTCTTCACTTTGCTATTGAATATTCAGTCGGCTCTGAAGTTTCTAACATTGTGGGAAATCCTACAACTGCTGGATTTCAGTGTTTCTGCTACACTGTATGATATCCGTCCAAGGAATGGGATTGTACACTACATCCTACAGTCATTGAAATGAGAAACAGTGGCAGTGTAGATGAGGGCTATAATTTTTAGTTTTTAATCCATGTGCAAAACATCGTTAATCAGATTAGAGTGTAGGCACTGATCGAAGCAATAAATTTTATTATTTATAAGTCTGCTTTGAAATCTTCTTGTTACCTTTCTCCACTGTGAACTAAATATTTTTATGTTGGCTATTCAAGATCTGTAAAATATTGTTGAGCCGACCTGTACTGCAATACATCATCTACATACCTGAACCAGCATTAATCTTTTTACTCAAAGGTTCTTTATTCAAAAATTGTTGCTCAAACTTGTTCATGAGTATTTCAACCAAAGGTTGACACGGAGGGAACCTTACAGCTAAGTCCACTAACTATTCAGAATCCCTAGGAACTGGATATAACTTTGTGTTAAACGTGTCTATGCAGCTAATCCGAAGCCATTCATGTTCCATAGGCTTGATGTTTGACCTGTATATCAAATATATGAGAATAATAACATACTCCCCTACTGGTGTGTTGGAAAACTGACTGCAGACATCAAAGGACACTGTGTAAGATAGACAAATATACTTTTTTTACCTATTTCACTGAGTTTGAAATACTGTACCTTGATTTGAATTCTGTCTTACTTTTAATTAAAATGTTCAATTTACTAGTCAGTTTGTAAGATAGAGCAGTGAAAGATGATACAACTGGTTCGATGGATGCACCTGGCTTATATAGTTTTGAAGCACATGCAGTCTAGGTGACACTGGGTAGTTGTTAGTTAACAGCTTTGATTCAAAATCAGAATATATACCTTTGCAAGAATTCGTAACAAATTTAGTATCATTTTTTAATAACTTATTATTAGAACTTCAAAGCATGTGGGACTTAAGAAATCACTGACATCTTTCAAATAGTCACACAAGTTCAAACGTACAACAATGTTACCTTTTACTGATTTTGCGGCAATGACGTTTTGCTAATGTAATTTCTTTTTGAAGTACATGCAGATGTGAAAATTCACAGCGTGCGGAATGTTACAAAGAAATGTTAATCCATTCTTTAATGTGTGAGCAACAAAACATTTTGCGGTAATGTCCTTAGCTTTTTCATATATAATAACATTGTAACACTTGACATAAACATTGTGTGTATGTGTGTAAGAGTGTTGCTGACAATGTTGAAATTTGACTTGCAGGGCAGCATTTCTGGTAATGTAACTTCTGGTTACAGCTGACTCAGCATCTCTCCCCTGCGCCTTGTTACAGGCACATGTGACCTCACTTTCCAGGTCAATGATTGCACATGAAGGAACTACAGTTCCACGTTGAATATAGTAGGCTGGAACAAACATAGCTATACCACTGTCTTTTAATCAGTGAATACAATATCGCAGTTAAAGACTGTAGTATGGTATTTGTCACTCTCTCATGATATTTCTCAGATTTATCATTGCGAAAATTGCTAAAACATTACCCCAACAGCTAAACCATCATTATATTCCTCATGATCACACACTGATGTTTAGTAGCCTCTTACAGCATCCTTCATCCATTACCATTATAGCCTACAAATGTACGATCCATATGACACCTGCATAGCTTTTAACAGCTAACAAAGGAGCAAATGGCCATCTTAATTTTGCATTTTCAAAAAGTCTCAACAAAATCCACTTTGAAGTTTTCTGTGTTTCCTTGATACCCTATAGCAACGTCGTGTTTCCAAGTGTTTTCAATGGGCCACGTGGCACTGTGGTAGAATGTTGATCTACTGTGTGGTGGCCTCGCATTGATTTTCATCCACAGCAAAATTTTAAACGAAGAGTCATGTTCCATGAACATTCCTGTGAAATGTAACATACTGAAGAATAAAAAAAAACTCAGTTTCTGATTATTTTGTCATTTAAGCACTGTATTATAAATGATTAGTAATTAAGAATTCATGTTTACAATGAAAACAGGAGTTTTGTGTGGAATAAAAATGACAATTTGATATCGGTTATTAGCATATGTTTGGTGCATTTTTCATTAAAATGACGTACACATTCAAACTGAAGGGTAAAAAAAAGGCAAAAATAATGACAGAACAAGATTCGACCATCAATTACTGTCTCAGGTGTTATTGATTTTTGTCATTTTATGTATTTCATGCTTTACGAAAATGTCTTTAGAACATACACTTTTAATGGACAGACAAGCCTTCTACCATGGAACCAAGGTACCTGTCGAGAAAAATCGACCTTTAACATATTGATGATGGCTGGAAAAATTCAAAGTTGATTTCGCGGAAAATTTTTGAGAGCTGCGTTAAAATGCTTTGGGAAATTGGCATGTGAGTTCTGAACTCCAGATACCACAATATAAAAATTGCAGAAATACTGTTGACATGGGTTCTCGTAGTAAGTTATGTGTAGTGTTTGACATTCCATCAATTTAACATTTTACATTAGTATTCAATGTTGCTTCGATAGCGGAAAAATATTGAAATAAAATACAGAATAACGATTAAAACAACTTTGTGAAGCAAACTCGTTTATCACGTAATTATCATCAGTAACAGTAATTTGACATACACTGCTGGATAATAGCCTCCTATACACATCCAGCGCCTACGAGATTTCAAGTCTCAGCTACCCACCTATCCCTAAAGGTGTTTCCTCGGTTTTTCTTACATCTTGGAATCCAGTAAAAAACTTCGTTTGTCCATTTATCATCGAAAAGTCTTGCTATGTGTGTTGCCCACAGCAGTGTAATGTTATATTTGGTCATAATCAGGTCTTACACTTTGGAATGTTGCCTGATCTGAACCCTGTTTAAATTTTATGCCTCACTGATTTACACTACCTGACAAAAGAAGTAAAGTAGCCAGAAGGGAAGGAGGAGACGAAATGAAACTTCACAGGTTGAGAGGGTATGTGTTGTTATTTCAGTGATTACAAAATCGAGTCAAATTTACAAAGAACTTGGGAACATGAACCCAGTTTTGAGAATGACCCCACCTCTGACCAGGAAGCATGCACTGGTTCTGTTTATGAGGATATCCCTCTCCTGAGGTGTTCGATATAATGGCTACTGGCATTAGTGCAGAGTCGATGTTCGATTTGGTCCCACACATGTTCTTTCCGACAAAGGTGATGGGATCTTGCTGATCATGGTGTACATCAACGTCGCGTGAACAGTTCATAGAGAGACCTATCATGTGTGGACGAGTATTGTCCTGTTGAAACATGACAACCTGAAACTATCACATGAGAGATAAGAGGATGTCCTTGATATACTATTATGATGTCTGATTTCCCTCAGTCACTACCAACTGCGACCTAGAGTCATACCTAATGGGTCCCCTTACCATGACGCCAGTAGTAACACAGTTGCACCTCTCCAAAACATTGGAAGAACAGGTCTTGTCTGCAGGTCGCCGCCATACTCGCTGACGATGGTCACTCAGTGAAGGTCAGAACAACGATACGACGTCATAAATAACCAGTCCATGCTCCCAGATAAGGCACCTCTTCAAACACAGTCGTTTGTGTTGTGGTGTCAACGGCAGTCTATATATGGACTGTAGTTCCCTAGCCCTGCTGCCATTACTCTCCGACCAGTGATGCAGGATGAGGCAGAATGTTGCAGAGAGTCCATTACTTATCATCGGATGGCAAGAGGAAACGTGAAGGGGTTATGATGTGCTTGGTGCTGAATTTGGTGATCCTTGCTCATGAGGATCAGACGTGGTCGACTGGAAACATGACGACGAGAGTGCCTGCCTCCATATCAGGCAATCGTCACATGCGAATGTCTCAAAAATCTAGTAACAACGTAGTCTGGTGACAGTTGTTCAGAGAATTGCAACTCTTACCATTTACTTACCCATCAAAGGGTTGTATGAGTACGAAGCTACATTGACATTCGGCCATGTTGTCTGCATGCTATAAAGTTTTTGTAAGCCAGTTAATGTTAAAATTAGTAATAGAAACTGAATGGAAACTTACAGTTTCGGAAAAATCGGAATCATAGATTTGATAACCTTATTTATTTTACCAAAAAGCGGCCAGATTATTTTTCAGTCTCTGGTTTGTTTCTTTTCGTGCTCATCCAGTAGTGGATGATTTCATTTTTAGTCGCTATACACGTTCTGAGAGTTTGAAGGCACTGGGCATAGTGTACTTTGTAGTGGACGTTCTTTTCTACGAGTCCAAATTCCAGTACCAGTGAAATTTTAATTTCTAAGGCATGCGTGGTGTCGGTCGTGCGAAGATTATGGCTGAGTGTGACTACTTAGCGACAGGGTGTCTCATAGTAGTTACAATTTTACTAAACTGCGCAGCCAATACTACAAAAATTTCAAGTTTCAATTTTTAGAGATTAAAAGTGCACATTAAAAAATTCTGCGAACTATGAATAATTGTAACGTTAAGTCACAGTGTCGTCTGTTGTGGACAATCCATAGCTCATATTTAGATAGTCAAATTTAGATTCTGATATATGAAAAAAATTCTAAAAATAAGTTCTGCTTGGATACAAAATTAAAAATTTTCATAGCAGAAGTGAAAAAAATGACTGAAGGTGTCTACACAGAAAACTTAACCACATGTTCTATGACTTCATTGTTAATTATCTAACTTTCTTTCCATACTTCAGTTTAATTTATTTATTCCTTTTAGAAGGTATGAAAAGTCACCCTTGGTTTGTTCATTGTCTTCAATTTTCAATGCTCCCAGACTTCCCTGATCCTTTGAGAGTGTCATGCATTTTCTTCATCGGTTCATTTCCTTCCTTTTCGAGATCGCTTTCTTTTCCGAAATCCTGCCTTTTGTGTTTTTTCTCTACAAAATATTCTTTTATCTATTATGTCCATTGTAATTCCAGAAAAATTGGACAGAGCGCTGAGGATCCTGGAGTAGACGATATTCCCTCGAAAGTACTGATAGCCTTGGTAGAGTAAGCCATAACAAAAATACTTCATCTGGTGTGCAAGATGGATGAGACAAGGGAAATACCCTGAGACATAAAAAAGAATGTAATAAATCCAGTTTCAAAGATAGAAGGTGTTGGCAGATGTGAATACTACCAAACTATCAATTTAATAAGTCATTGGTGCAAAATACTGACGCTAATTCTTTACAGAAGAATTAAAAAATTAAATTTTTAGCTTCATTTTATTTGTGGTTTGGTTTTTGTCTTAAAGAAAATTAATTTACTTTTACTGGAATGTAGTATGTTAATATTTTACATTAACTTTCTGCAAACTCATACACAAAGTGGGTACTGAATGATGTAGATGGTGAGACGCTGGTGTTGAGACGAGATGGCAGATGAACGATGCCTTCAGGTCTCAGTGTAGGGCCAATTATTGCAACAAGCCATTGTGCTCATCGGCACCATTGGTAACGGCACCCAACGTTGCCGTCACTGTTAGGTGGAAAACTCTTTCATTCCACAAATGGTTCAAATGGCTCTGAGCACTATGGGACTTAACAGCTGTGGTCATCAGTCCCCTAGAACTTAGAACTACTTAAACCTAACTAACCTAAGGACATCACACACATCCATGCCTGAGGCAGGATTCGAACCTGCGACCGTAGCAGGCGCGCGGTTCCGGACTGCGCGCCTAGAACCGCGAGACTACCGCGGCCGGCTTTCATTCCACAACTTAAACAATAAAGACGTATTTTCCCCATCATCTGCTGCTGCCATTTCAGAATATTAGTACTGGTTGCACTAATCCACAATTCTCAGCATTATTGAGACGAAAATCGATGTTTGTCCACACCGTCTACCTCTCTGTCAGCAACTGTCTTTTCCCTCGCTATGCGCATGGCCGGCCGTGTAAGGTCACCTAGACCGCCGAAAGAAAACCCAAAGTGGAGCCCATTCGTAACTGCATTGAATTTATTCTATTGACTGACAGCTACTAAGCGTCAGTCTGTTTCTTTTACAAAGGCACAATTAATACTCACATTGAAACTACTAACAATTACAGCATAGCGCATGCTGATTTTAAAGTGTTGCATGTCCTCATTTTCTAAGTTTTATGGGTGCACCCGATACATGGGTAAGGTGGATATGAAAAATTCCTGATGAAAAATATCAAAAAACTGCACATAAATTTCAGTTACATTACACCTTAATAAGAAACATCCTGAAAAATCAGTTTGTCACCAGTTTAGTATTGGAGGGAAGTCTGGGGATAAAATCATCGAGGGAGACCCAGAGGTGAATACCGTAAGCCGATTCAGAACGATGTAGCTTGCATTAGTTATTCGGAGATGAAGTGGCCTGCACATGATGGAGTAGTATGGGGAGATGCATCAAAGCAGTATTCGGACTGAAGACCACAACAATTCCAGTGTTTTTCGTATCTTTGTCAGTTGAGAACCATTTGTGTCTTGATTTGAGGCTGTTTAGTAAGTTGAAGGATAGCTTGGTTACAATTTTAATATCCATTCAGTGCATGTGTCTACAAAACTATTGCTTTAATTTTACTGTAGTTGGTTTTCATCTCTCCTTTATCATTTTATTTGTAAAATGGTGAAAATGAGAGAAAAAGTTTTGTCAGTGTTTCTGTTTATTTATTGTGCTTAATGAAATACAAATCAGTATGCATTAAAGTTCTCTGAAAAAAAAAACTGCCAAAATTGTGAAATATTCCTTGAAGGCAATATTGCCAGCAATAGACCACATTTATTCTCAATTTATACGGGTATACATATTATAGGAAAAAGTATTTCCCAATCAGAACATCAGGCAAAAGGTTTACTCTATGTGTATAATTTGAATTTATAAACACTTTACACATTCCTCCTATGTAATAGAACTATTTCAGTTTCCCTTGTTATCCTTCTTGTAACGTAAATCTTTGAAACACTTCCTCTTTGGAACAAAGCGCAACACGAAATTGTATTTCTACATCTACATCCATACTCCGCAAGCCACCTGACGGTGTGTGGCGGAGGTACTTGGATACCTCTATCGGTTCTCCCTTCTATTCCAGTCTCGTATTGTTCGTGGAGAGAAAGATTGTCGGTATGCCTCTGTGTGGGCTCTAATCTCTCTGATTTTATCCTCATGGTCTCTTCGCGAGATATACGTAGGAGGGAGCAATATACTGCTCGACTCCTCGGTGAAGGTATGTTCTCGAAACATAAGCTCGTAACGATCTACTGAGCGTCTCTCCTGCAGAGTCTTCCACTAGAGTTTATCTATCATCTTCGTAACGCTTTCACGATTATTAAATGATCCTGTAACGAAGCGAGCTGCTCTCCGTTGGATCTTCTCTATCTCTTCTATCAACCCTATCTGGTACGGATCCCACATTGGTGAGCAATATTCAAGCAGTGGGCGAACAAGTGTACTGTACCTTACTTCCTTTGCTTTCGGATTGCATTTCCTTAGGATTCTTCCAATGAATCTCAGTCTGGAATCTGTTTTACCGACGATCAACTTTATATGATCATTCCATTTTAAATCACTCCTAATGCGTACTCCCAGATAATTTATGGAATTAACTGCTTCCAGTTACTGACCTGCTATATTGTAGCTAGATGATAAGGGATCTATCTTTCTATGTATTCGCAACACATTACACTTGTCTATATTGAGATTCAATTGCCATTCCCTGCACCATGCGTCAGTTCGTTGCAGATCCTCTTGTATTTGAGTATAATTTTCCATTGTTACAACCTCTCGATATACCACAGCACGATCCGCAAAAAGCCTCAGTGAACTTCCGATGTTATCCACAAGATCATTTATGTATATTTTGAATAGCAACGGTCCTACGACACTCCCCTGCGGCACTCTTACTTCGGAAGACTTCTCTGCATTGAGAATGACATGTTGCGTTCTGTTACGCAGGAACTCTTCAATCCAATCACACAATTGGTCTGATAGTCCAAATGCTCTTACTTTGTTCATTAAACGACTGTGAGGAACTGTACCGAACGCCTTGAGGAAGTCAAGAAACACGGCATCTACCTGGGAACCCGTGTCTATGGCTTTCTGAGTCTCGAGGACTAATAGCGCGAACTGGGTTTCACACGATCGTCTTTTTCGAAACCCATGCTGATTCCTACAGAGTAGATTTCTAGTCTCCAGAAAACTCATTATACTCGAACATAATACGTGTTCCAAAATTCTACAACTGATCGACGTTAGAGATATAGGTCTATAGTTCTGCACATCTGTTCGACGTCCCTTCTTGAAAACGGTGATGACCTGTGCCCTTTTCCAATCCTTTGG
Source organism: Schistocerca cancellata (assembly GCF_023864275.1). Lineage (NCBI taxonomy): Eukaryota > Metazoa > Arthropoda > Insecta > Orthoptera > Acrididae > Schistocerca > Schistocerca cancellata. The sequence continues at coordinate 575,119,327 of NC_064629.1, forward strand.
AAAGCTGCCCTCTTATAGAGACCTACGGTACACCGCTGCAAGAAGGGGAGCAAGTTCCTTCGCGTATTCTGTGTAAAGTCGAACTGGTATCCCATCAGGTCCAGCGGCCTATCCTGTTTTGAGAGATTTTAATTGTATTTCTATCCCTCTGTCATCTATTTCGATTTCTACCATTTTGTCATATGTGCGACGATCTAGAGAAGGAACTACAGTGCAGTCTTCCTCTGTGAAACAGCTTTGGAAAAAGACATTTAGTATTTCGGCCTTTAGGCTGTCATCCACTGTTTGAGTAACATTTTGGTAACAGAGTGTCTGGACATTTTGTTTTGATCCACCTTCCGCTTTGACATAAGACCAAACTTTCTTAGAATATTCTGCCAAGTTAGTTCATAGAACTTTACATTCGAATTCATTAAACCCCTCTCGCATAGCCCTCCTCACACTATATTTCGCTTCTTGTAATTTTTGTTTGTCTGCAAGGCTTTGGCTATGTTTATGTTTGCTGTGAAGTTCCCTTTGCTTCCGCTGCAGTTTTCTAACTCGGTTGTTGTACCACGGTGGCTCTTTTCCATCTCTTACGATTTTGCTTGGCACATACTCATCTAATGCGTATTGTACGATGGTTTTGAACTTTGTCCACTGATCCTCAACACTATCTGTACTTGAGGCAAAAGTTTTGTGTTGAGCCATCAAGTATCCTGAAATCTGCTTTTTGTCAGTTTTGCTAAACAGGAAAATCTTCCTACCTTTTTTAATATTTCTATTTACAGCTGAAATCAGCGATGCAGTAACCACTTTATGATCGCTGATTCCCTGTTCTGCGTTAACCGTTTCAAATAATTCGGGTCTGTTTGTCACCAGAAGGTCTAATATGTTATCGCCACGAGTCGGTTCTATGTTTAACTGCGCAAGGTAGTTTTCAGATAATGCACTTTAAAAAATTGCACTAGATTCTTTGTCCCTGCCACCTGTTATAAACGTTGGAGTCTCCCAGTCTATATCCGGCAAATTAAAATCACCACCCAGAACTATAACATGGTCGGGAAATCTACTGGAAATATTTTCCATATTTTCCTTCAGGTGTTCTCCCAGAACAGATGCTGAGCCAGGGGACCTATAGAGACATCCAATTACCATGTTTTAGCCTGCTTTAACCGTGACCTTCACCTAAATTATTTCACATTTGGGATCTCCCTCAATTTCCTTCGATACTATTGCACTTTTTATTGCTTTAAACACGCCTCCCCCTTCACTGTCCAGCCTGTCTCTGCGGTCTACATTCCAATCTGTGTTTAGAATTTCATTACTGTTTACATCTGGTTTCATCCAACTTTCTGTCCCTAGTACTATGTGGGCATTGTGACTGTTTATTAATGAGAGCAGTTCTGGGCTCTTTCTATAGACGCTTCTGCAGTTTGCTATTACCACATTAATATTGATATTCCTTGTTGAGTTTTGCCTACTACTACCTTGTCGCGTCTCAGGAGGCGTCTAGGGCGTCGGGCCTAGGGACGGAATTCTCTACCCTAAAAAACCCACATGTCCACATGTGCACTCCACCCGTACTCCGCTACACTTTTAGCGGCTTCCTGCGTGTAGTACACGCCTGACCTATTCAGGCGGACCGTACATTTCTCCACCCGATAGTTAAGGTCGAGGAATTTGCACCCCAGATCTCCGCAGAATCGTCTGAGCCTCTGGTTTAAGCCTTCCACTCGGCTCCAAACCAGAGGACCGCGATCGGTTCTGGGAACGATATTACAAATAGTTAGCTCAGATTCCACCCCGCGAGAGAGGCTTTCCGCCTTCACCAACTCCACCAACCGCCTGTATGAACTGAGAATGACCTCTGAACCAAGACGGCAGGAGTCTTTGTTGCCGATATGAGCAACAATTTGCAGTCGGGTGCACCTAGTGCTCGCTATCACCACCGGCAGGGCCTCCTCCACATCTCGGATGAGACCTCCCGGCAAGCAGACAGAGTGAACACGGGCCTTCTTCCCCGACCTTTCCGCTATTTCCCTAAGGGGCTCCATCACCCACGTAAAATTGGAGCCCCCAATCAGTAATACACCCCTGCCCCCGTGTGCCTGCTCGGACCTTGCTGAAGGAGCAGGCACATGCCCACTCACAGGCAGAGCGGGCGATGCCACACGGCCACCCTCCACATTGACACTCCGCCTCCTGCGCCGCGAACGCCGCTGAACCCACCACTCCCCTTGGGGGAGTTATTATTTCTTACATTTCATTCTAGAATATTCAGATGGACAACGATAACAACGACATTTGGGACCATATACAGACCAATTCACCATATTATCATATCGGACATCTTGTGCAACAGTCAGAGCCGTTGATTGTGGGCCGCGCGGGATTAGCAGAGCGGTCTCGGGCGCTGCAGTCATAGGCTGTGCGGCTGATCCCGGCGGAGGTTCGAGTCGTCCCTCGGACATGGGTGTGTGTGCTTGTCCTTAGGATAATTTAGGTTAAGTAGTGTGTAGGCTTAGGGACTGATGACCTTAGCAGTTAAGTCCCATACGATTTCACACACATTTGAACATTTGTTGATTGTGGTGGTGTTAGGTCTAATGAGGGCCTTTCTAATTTCCTTTTCCCAGGGGACATCCAACCGTTGGCATTGTCTACCCTGAATGACTTCATTAAGGTTTCCTAGTCCCCAGACTCTCTTCGATACATCAACCAGACATTTACAACACTCAGGACTAGCATAAATCCAAACAATTTGATGTACTAACGTCTAGTTTTCATTGGTACTTTCCACAGTTCTATTAACGTACTGGCAAGATCTTATCCTCCCATATGCTTGTTGTACTGAGACAGAGAGCATCAGTTCTTCTTTTTTCAGCGCTATTCCGTCGTTTTACTGTTGAGAGTGGTTGGACACCGAGAAACGAGCTTGCAAGTGTCACAACTTTACTCTCTACCCACCTTAAAAATCTGAGATCTGACTGAGTGTCCTTCCTACAGTCATCGGTGCCTCGTTCTCGTTTCAGTAACTTCTTCTCGTCTTTGAGAGGGGAGTTCTTTATTCAGTTCTTCCTTATTGCGACCATGTTTCAACGTTTAGATTTTTTAATTATATTGTAAGTTCAAGATTGGAAAAGAAATTGACAGAGTACGTTTTGGGATAAATACCCCTTGAAATACTTTCGCAAAGGGTAAACACAATTTGTTCTCCCATTCCAAAAATTTTCTCGTCATCAGCATCAGTTAACATTGTTTGCCAGTATCGGGAAGAAACTCGTAGACAATCCCAGACACACCAGCACGAAAAAAAAAAAAAAAAAAAATCTTAAAACCCCACTTGCGTGACGCGTTTTGAATATCCTGGTGCAAGCTACCTACTATTGTACCTTTATACGGGACCATAATCTCGTCTACAGATAATTCTGATTCCTGTTGCTGTTCACGGTGGTTTCTTACAGTCGACTCAAGAACAGGTCTATTCTGGAAAGTGTGTCAAAAGTGTTTACAGCATTCTCATTGTTTGTAAAATGCAGGAATCGATGAAAGCGCTTCAAATTGAAATTACTGGTGACTCTTTCATAATTCATTGACTGAGATCTATAGTCATTGTACGAGGGCATGGAAACAAGACCCATGTATATCAGAACACCGAAGAATTGTTCCATTTAACGTTGATTAGTGTTTGTTGACGTAGTGATTCGTTGCGCAGAGTATTATTTCGTTTCCTGCAAAATTTTGTTAATTAGTTCTGAATCGAAGAATCTTCTGAAGTAATCCACATTATGAAACACGGAAGGGAGAGTTTCTGCTGTGACAGTTATATCTGCCTTTACCCATGTGTAGTCTTTGTAATTTTCTTCTTCTCTTGATTAACACTTGCGCTCTAAGCATTCAGCGATGAAGGCGCGTGTACATGCTCCAAACTTCTGCAGTTTCTCTTCCAGGTGGAAATTAGTAACACCAACAAAAGTGAAAATGCGTGTTCACCCAAAAAATAAGGAACCCGAGAATGTATCTTCTGCCAGCTCCTGTAGGACATCTACAAGAAATGTCAAGAAACCGCCAGGACCATGAAGGATGAAAAAATACATTTTCTGGGATTTATTACGAGAAATAATTGGACAAAGTGTTCTGTAGCGTATGTATAAACGCTTTTAGATTCCAGTACAGTGCTTCCGTTGGTATCTGCTATTCCTTCAGATAGGGATTCGTGTAATACATTTCTTCTAAATGGATTTTCCCAGTGGTCTAAGGCAATTGAATGTTTAAGAGTTCTTGAAAAATGTTGACTTCACCCTTCATCCGTGACGGCCCTGACAACTACGGAAAAAGGTACCAACATGTCATCCCTTATCTCAACACATGAATTAGAAGATATGAAAAATGGACACAAGGCATTGTAAAGGTAATAACGTCCCTCCAGTTTTGAAGTTAGCAAGGGATGGTAATTCGTGGCCACATCGATGAAGCATCAAATATTCATCATTTGCTGCCGCTTAGGGCAGAAGATGCTCCTGACTTGAAATCTTGGCCTCAGCGGACTTCATATAAATCTGTCTCTTGTGATATATTGAATGGAATTGTCTCGTTATTATCCAGCGATGTACAGCAAAATATTGTGAAATCTATTAAGGAGGCACTAAATTTTTCTCTTATTGCAGATAAGACTTCCGACATATCAGTGAAGGAACAATTATCCGTATATTTTAGATACGTCGATAAAAATCTTCAATCTGAAGAAGTTTTTATGGGCTTCTATCATGTAACTTCAACAAGTTCTACGACTTTGTTTGATGTCCTCCAGGACGCCATAAGCCGTTTATCCCTCAACATAAAATACTGTTTTGGTCAATCTCATGATGGTGCTAGAAATGTCAGTGGATATTTAATAGAATTACAAAATAAGATTACTCAGATGGAGCTAAGAGCTATATCTCTTCGATGTTCGGTGGATAATTTGAATTTGGTTGTACAAGATGCAATGCAAAGTATTAGTCATGTGCGAGACTTCCTGGTGATTCTTCGTGAATTAATATCAATTGTAAGACAGTTGCCGAAGAGACTAGCAGTGTTCCAATAGCTACAGGAAGACATCGAGGATGGTGGTGTAAAAACCGTTCAAAGACACACTTTGCGTCCATTCTGTCCTACGAGGTGATGTGTCAGGTTACAATAACTGAAATCGTTGGAAAGTAATTATGACGTTCTCTTGAAATTATTGGAAGATCTGACAGAAGGAAAAAAGTGAAGTCGGAGGGAAGGCCAGAGAATTTTTTTCAAACCTGTGTGATGCAGATTTCTTATTTCGCTCAGGACGTTAATTTCAGTTTTCGGCAGGATTGAGCAACTTCATTCTTCTTTTCGAAAGAAATCATTGCCATACTGAGAATCAAAGCATTGTTGGAAACTTTGACAAGAAGATTAGCTTCACAAAGGGGTACATTATTTGAGTTGTGCAATGACAGCATTAGGAAAGCGGAAGAACATAATGTTGATGAATCAGTTCTGCCTAGAGAAAGGAAGACCCTAAAATCCTTCGAAGGTAGTGATATTCACACGTATGAAACGCAGAAGGAAATGTGTAGACAAATATTTTTTAAATAATTGATGTGGCAGTGGATTCGCTAAATCGTGGCTTTGACTCAAAGGTTCTGGAACTTATTTCACGACTTGAATATTTTGCTATCAGCCAAATTGCTGCTGATCGAATGCTGCAGTTCTATGGGACAGACTCCGATAAATAAAGTGTGACATTGCATAGGGATATGTTTGCAGAAGTGTGCAGAACGAAGAAAGAGGAAGCGGCCAACCTGCCAGACGTTACAAATATTTGAAGTAGAGAAAACAGTGGTCTCATGCTTGAAGTGCTCACGGTACTTGTGAAGCTTGTTCGGATGATTTTAGCTATCCCTGTTACTTCTTATACCTCCGAGCGGCCGTTTTCAGCACTTCGACGATTGCAAACGTTTTGGCTGTCAACAATCACACAAAAATGATTAAATGATTTGGCAGTTTTTCATGTTCATAAAGCAATGACTAAAACTGGTATACCAAAATGCAAACAAATTCATATGTGCAAATGACCTAATAAGGAAAGCGTTTTATACTGAGAGTTAACATGTGATGAATATTATTTCTTACGTAAAGTGAATTATTTCCTTGTTCTGTTCACATATAAATCTTTGCATAATTCTTTGTCCAATAAATTAAAAATATGTGATTTATGAAAATTTTTTCATTCTAATTTTGTATGAATGTGTTATTTTCTTTTAGTAGCATGCTGATAACGTCGTTGTCTCTTGCAGTCAGTGTGTAGGTGAATTGTTTAAAGTATACAATACCTGATACAGATCTAACTATCATTTTGTTAGCGAGTTTTAAGAAGGAAAAAGACAAATAATTTAACACATAAAGAATCGATTAATGTTCCTATTAAATATCTTGAGAATATTCGTTACAGTAACATACTTATAATCCAAACACACTCGGACATAGTCCTTGCTTGGCGGGCCTGTCACAGAGACCTTTGTGCGGACGGATACGTCGTAGTGAGTCGCTTTTGTCTCAGGGTTGTACCCAGTACTCATTTCAGATTGAGCAGGCCATGGAAACGAACGGCCTTTTCGGGTTTACAGAAGTGACACGTTAGGGCCTGCAATGCGGGCCGGCCTACTACTTTACCAGCCCACAGAAGGTAAAATATTATTTTTATTTAACTAATAATTAAAACTAAAATAAATGATTAAAGTATTTACAAGTATAGACACATGTATATGTAGCCTACACGAGAAACATTAAAGATAAATGCAAGGAAATGGTCTGATCAACACGGCTTCATAGAATCAGTCAACGCTAAATTGAGGTTAGCACAGGGTTTGTAAACACTGTTTGCCCTTAGCGTCTCTTGTACCATTTTGACTGCAGCATGTTCCTCGGGTCTCACAAAAGAATAGCGCAGATTGCTTATTACAAAACAATGACAACAATGAAAATGTATATCAGTATATAACATTTAGGTAGAAAATCATAGATTCTTGATGTTTAGTGTACCCAAAACTGTATAACGGCCATTTTTCTGAACATTTAACTTTTGTCAGTTATCCAGTAAGAATTTATGGTGTAATAACGGACAGTCTACTCAGTTTAGCACAATGGTTAGAGAAGTTTGCTGTGTCACAAGTGCGTGCTATTCTGAAGTGAAATTTTATAACGGCAATTATCAAGACGAAGAAGAAAATGGTAGCAAAATCGCAATAAATGTAATTAGATCTGTTAATGTCAGAGGCTATTCAAATGGTCATACATATTACCAGTTGGATGTAAAGGATGAAACAAAAAAGTTCTTAATTTGACAAATTCCTTCCGCTTGCATGGAAGTGGTTTACATTGGAGGTGGCTAACAAAAAAGACACAAAACTTGTGTGCATATGCAAGCCGAGTTGGTGACACTTCGCTCTCATCTCCAGGCTGTGATGGCTTCAGTTACACAGCTTGAGGTTGCAGTGGATGAGCACCACTGTTGTGAGCCAGCCATGGGGATCCAACAGACGTCCACTACGTCTGAGTCCTCCGATTGATCCTGACCAACGGCCAGTCCAGTCACACTGAGATTGACCCCTCACCTGTGGTTGAGTGGGAGGTCGCCCCTGGGCGTAGCAGGTGGAGAAAGTCTTCCAAAGAAACTGCACATAAGGCTTCCTCGGTCATTCTGACAAACAAGTTCCAGGTGCTGTCTGTGGATGGCACTGTCACTGAGCCAGATGCCGTCGCCTGTCCTGTTTCAGAGGAAACCTCTCATACTGAAAGATCCAGACAATCACAGAGGGTGGAATTATTCATAGTTGGGAGCTACAAAGATAGGCGCGGTTTGGGGCCCCTTAGAGACATGGTTGCCAAGAAGGGAAGAAAGCCAACGTGCACTCTGTGTGCATACTGGGTGGAGTCGTTCCAGACGTGTAATGAGTCCTCCTGAATGCCATGAACAACACAGGGTGCACCGAACTGCAGGTGGTGGCTCACCTCGGTACCAATGATGTGTGTCACTTCGGATCAGAAAAGATTCTCTCTGGTTTCGAGTGGTTAACGAAGTGGTAAAGGCTGCCAGTCCTGCTTGCAAGATGAAAGTAGAGCTGACCATTTGCACCATAGTCTACAGGACCGATTGCGGACCTCTGCTACAGAGCCGAGTGGAGGATCTGAATGAGGGACTCAGGCGGTTCTGCGACCGTGTAGGCTGCAGATTTCTCGACTTGCGCCAAAGGGTGGTTGCGTTGCGGGTTCCGCTGAATACGAGTACGTCAGGAGTCCACTATACGCAGGAGGTGGCTACACGGGTAGCAGAAGCTGTGTGGTTTGGACTGGCGGTTTTTTGTGTTAGAGGGTCTCGGGAAAACACTAAAAGGGCTTCAGTCGCAAAGGGTGCAGGCCGGACAAAGAAAGAACGTAGATACAGGAACCATCGATATAACAGTTCTAAATTGTCGTAGCTGTGTTGGGAAAGTACCAGAGCTCCAAGCGCTAATAGAAACCACTGATGCTTAAATTGTTATAAGCACTGAAAGCTGGCTAATGCCGGAGATAAGATCAGCCAAAATTTTAGCGAAGAACGTAACAGTGATCCAAAAGAATAGGCTAAACACGGTTAGTGGTGGCGTGTTTATCACTGTTAAAAGTAGTTTATGTTGTCTCGAAATTGAAGGAGATAGTTCATGTGAGTTAGTATAGGTAGAGGTCATTTTTGGCAGCCGGAATAAAATAATAATTGGATCCTTTTACCGACCTCCCAATTCAGATGATACAGGTGCTTAAAGGTTCAAATAAAACTTGAGTTTGATTTAAAACACGTACCCGGCTGATACGATTATAGTTGGTGGTCACTTTAATTCACCCTCGATATGTTGGCTAAAATACATGTTTAATCCCAGAGGTACGTATACGGCATCATCCGAAATTGTGCTAAACACTTTCTCTGAAAATTATTTGGAGCAGTTAGTTCATGAGTCCACGCGAATAATAAACGGTTGTGAAAACACGCTTTACATCTTAGCAACAAATAATCCTAAGTTAATAACGAGCATCAAAACAAATACAGGGATTAGCGACCACGGGGTTGTCGTAGCGAAACTGAGTATTGTAACCCCCAAATCCTCCATAAACAAATGAAAAATATACCTACTGAAAAAAGGAGATAAAAATTCACTTGACACTTTCCTGAGAGACAATCTCCACTCCTTCCAAAGTAACAATATAAATAGAGAATACATGTGGATTGAATTCGCAGAAATAGTATCGGCAACAATTGCTCTCAATACCAAATAAATTAACGGAGCTGATCCTCCTTGGTACACAAAACTGGTCAGAACACAGTTGCAGAAACAAGAAAACAAGCATGCCAAATTTAAACAGACGCAAAATCCCCAAGATTGGCGATTTTTTTCAGAAGCTTGAAACTGAACGTGGACTTCAATGCGAAATGCTTATAATAGTTTCCACAACGAAATTTGGTCTCGAAACCTGGCAGAAAATCCAAAGAGACTGGTCGTATGTGAAGCATGCTAGCTTCAAGACACAAACATTGTCTCTCTGCGCTATAGCAAATGAGATATTACCGAAGACAGTGCTGCCAAAGCAGAGTTATTAAACTCTACCTTCAGAATGCCTTCACAAAAGAAGACGAAGTAGATACTGCAGAATGCGAATCAAGAACAGCTGTCAACATGAATAACGTAGAAGTAAATATGCTCGGAGTAGTGAAGCAAATTAAATCGCTTAATAAAACCAAGCCTTCTGGTCCAGACTGTGTACCAATTACGTTCCTTTCAGAGTATGCTGATGCAATGGTTCCATACTTAACAATCATGTACAGCCGTTCGCTTGACGAAAAGTCCGCACCCAAGGACTGGAAAGTTGGACAGGTCACACCAATTTTCAAGAAAGGTAGTAGAAATTATCCACTAATTCACAGGTCCGTATCATTAGCGTCGATATGCAGCAGAATTTTGGAACATATATTGTGTTCGAACACTATGAATTACCCCGAAGAAAACGGTCTATTGACACACAGTCAGTATGGATTTATAAAACATTGTTCTTGTGTAACACAACTATCTCTTTACTCACATGAAGTGCTGAGTGCTATTCACAAGGGATTTTAGATTGATTCCATATTTCTGGATTTCCGTAAGGGTTTTAACACTGTACCACACAAGCGTCTTGTAGTGAAATTATGTGCTTATGAAACATGGTTTCAGGTATGTAACTGGATTCGTGATTTCCTGTCACATATGTCACAGTTCGTAGTAATTGACGAAAAGCTATTGAGTAAAACAGAAGTGATTTCTGGCTTTCCCCAAGGTAGTGCCATAGGCCCTTTGCTATCCCTTATCAATATAAACGATTTGGGAGACAATCTGAGTAGTCGTCTTAGGTTGTTTGCAGATGACGCGGTCGTTTATCGACTAGTAAAGTCATCAGAAGTTCAAAACAGATTGGAAAACGATTTAGATGAGGTATGTGTATGGTGTGAAAATTGCAATTGACTCTAAATAACGAAAAGTGTGAGGTCATCCACTTGAGTGGTAAAAAGAATACCTTAAATTGCGGTTACACGATAAATCAGTCAAATCAAAAGGCCGTAAATCCAAGTAAATACCGAGGAATTACAATTACGAACAACTTAAACTGGAAGGAAGACATAGGAAATGTAGTGGGAGTGGGGGAAGGATAACCAAAGACTGCGTTTTATTGCAGGACACTTAGAAAATGTAACAGATGTACTAAGGAGAATACGCTTTGCCGTCCTCTTCAGAATAATGCTGCGTGGGATCCTTACGAGATAGGATTGACGGAGTACATCGAAAAAGTTCAAAGAAGGGCAGCACGTTTTGTATTATCGCGAAATAGGGGAGAGAGTGTCACTGAAATGATACAGGATTTGGGGTGGACATCATTAAAACGAAGGCGTTTTTCGTTGCGACAGAATCTTCTCACGAAACTGTAATCACCAACTTTCTCCTCCGAATGCGAAAATATTTTGTTGACACTGACCTGCATAGGGAGGAATGATCACCATAATAAAATAAGGGCAATCAGAGCTCATACGGAAAGATATAGGTGTTCGTATTTCCGCGCCCAATACGAGATTGGAATAATATAGAAAATTATGAAGGTGGTTCCATGAATCCTCTGCCAGGCACTTAAATGTGATTTGCAGAGTATCCATGTAGATGTAGATGCGTTGTATTCAATTCGCGGTGTAAGAAAAACACAGCTGACTCCGGTATGCATTCACAACAAATGAAAAGTGAGAATGTGTGAAATAAGTGTGTCAGTATGACGATAATACTGGAATTTAATAATACAGCTTTTCGGGAGCATTGGGAGAAAACAGGTAAATAAAACATTAGAAACCTTTTAGCAGCCATCAAACTCCTCGCAAAATACAATCCCATATTACGCGACTAATAAATAAACCAAAGTACGCCTATATGCAAAAATACCTCAGGTCTCCAATTCAAAATGTTGAAAAGGAAATTATTAATGACATTAACGCTGTCTGATTGTTTTCTGTTATTACAAATGTAACCGTAGGGCACTACAAAAAGAGACTAGTTAACTCGGATATTTAGATACGTTAGAGTGGAAAGCGTTGTGACTTGAAGATAAATGCCTTTTAAGTTTTCCGTGAAATAAAAGATCAAAGTGCATTAGGAATAGGAAAGAAAATACTGAGTGCAACAGATGAAAAGGGACTTTTGAACTAAATGCTGTGGTCAGGTTTGTGGAGGTTATGCCAATATGTTAACTTTACATAAAGCTCTCAGAACGAGAATTAACCAAAGACAAAAGACTGCAAAATATGTGCATAGTGCAGTGTACACATTAAGTCTAGAACTTAACAATGCTACATGTGGAATTTAAGAAGTCAGGTCCTTTTACTGCGCAGTATGAACGTTGTACCTTTTCGTCAGTCATAGAATTAAAATATTGGAACTTTCGGTATCTTCTTTGTACAATAAAAACTTGACCCAACACGTTCGTCTTCGAGATACCAGTCTGTAAAAGCCTTTTATTATCCTAATGTCTAAGAGCTATTTATGGCTCCATATAGAATAACATTGACACCTAAGTAAATGGAAGAAAGAAACAAGCAGTTGTTTTGAAAAACAAATTAGAGAAATGTGAACTCATTTTTCAGATAGCACTGTAATCATAGCTTTGCAATTTAGCGTCTCAAATTATGTAGTCGGAAAATGCAGAGCTTGATAAATCGTGTTCTCCTGTTCAGAGGAAGCAGATAATTTATCTTGCTATCGACATAATGTTTAAGAAGTTATGTCATCGGCAACATCTTTGGCAAATAATTGGGACATTTCAATTGCTGTTTGGACATCATTGTGGCCAAGTAAAAGAGCAAATTTGAGGGTCTGTATAATGTTTGAGATTCAAAATGCGTATAATAGTTCTTAAAAATGAATATGCGGGGGATTTATCCAGTAAATTCCCAGACTAAAAAAACTCAGAAAAAAGAAATATTCTCATAAACCTCGGTAGTTGATTAAAGGAACTATCAGTAACAGAGATTCAATCGCAGGTGTATCGTTCCAGATTAATGCACAAAATTTTACCTTTTTTAACCACTCCTGTTGCTGTTTCTTCGGCTGAACGTTTATTTTTGAAGCTCATACTTATAAAGAGCTACCTGTAGAACTCTATGTTCCAAGTCAGAGTTAGTGAACTGAACCTCCACAGTATCCAAAGTGATCCATTGATGTCAGTGAAATAATCCACAGTAGCCAAAGTGATCTATTGATGTTAGTGAAATAATCAATACATTCAATCGCAGAAAGTACTCTGCCTGGTCCAGTTGTACTAGAGGTCAAGGTGATACAGCGAGTTTTTATAAGTACAAAGCAATCAAACAACAGAAATAACTATAGGCCTATGTTTATTGATACTGATCGTCAATCATTATAATGTGCTTAATTTTTAATAACATTAACCAGTATTAACAATTTTTGTTTAAGAGTTTCAATATAATAAACGAATGATCTCTTTGTTTATGTTACACGAGATTTTACAACTCACTCAATTAAATTTCTACTTCTACCTGCTATAATGAAAATTACGTTAGTTAATGATACGTTATACATTTTAGTTAAGGGGTTAGGACTTTTCCTTTTTCAGGCGCACGTTTTGCCTCTAGGTCTATGGTTTCGTTCAAGTACATTTCAACACGAGTTTGTTCTCATTTCTGTCGGTTTTAAATCAGTTGTGTTACCGGCTGAGCTAGGGGTCTGTTAACGTATGCTTATAGTACCGAAATATTTTATTTTATCGCAGCATAGATCCTTATGACACAGGCAGGGTTCATAAAAGGTTGTAAATGAAAGGTAATCATTTTAAAAAAATATCGAGACTCACCAGAAAACATATACTACATTCCGCCATTGCCATGCACACACAAAAATTTTCGAAAGTCACAGCCCTTGCTCTGGTCTGTCATATGTCCTACGGTGTAAAGAGGGACAGCTAGAATTATTGGAATTCTTTTACTCCGCTGATGTTAGATAAACTAGTTTGCAAGTTACTTTTCTATTATACTTCTCCCATATCTCAGCACCTTTTCCTTATTCATACTTGGAATTGCTTCGTGTTCTCCACCCGATGTGAGTTCCAGAATGACATTATATTCATTAATACCCACCTGTGTTTCTGATTCGTCTCGTTAGGCAAGCGTGCAGAATAAAAATAGCTAAAATTCCATATAACCATTTTCAATATTGAGTGAAATTTAGTATAGTCAGTTATACATTCGACAACCAAGGACCAGTAGCAGCTGTTACAACGTCAAACCTAAGTATGAGTAACATTTGTGCTACAGAAACTAATCGATCAGAACAGCACTACCGGCCTGTAATGTGTTACTTCAAATTTAAATTAATGATCTTAAAGTACTATTAGTTTACCAGTTCACTGCAAGCTATGTACTAAAGTTCTCAACACGCTGAAAATATGTGCTCATATTGTTACAGAGAGTTGTTTAATAATACTACGCAGGAGAAGGCCAAAGAATCTCCGTAAATTTCGCGCCTCGAAATCTGAGCTGAAGTGTACAACAGCGATACCTCCTTGGATTCTATCATAACATACGTATCTGCGAGGTAGCTCGAGTCTTCCATATCCAGAAGCAAAACGTGTGTGTTTGTTTCCTTGCAGAGAACGCTACAGACCATAAATGTTTAGAAGACAGCTATATGAAAAAACTTTTACCTACAGTTTTTAATAACGGTGAGCACATACAACTTCCTTCTCTAAACTTTGATAAAAGTTAGTTTACCACACTCATCTGAGTGGAACGACGAATTATTAAACGAATCGTGCACGTCTCACTTACAATATTTGTGTTATTTTACGGCTCACTGATAAACTTCAGCTACTTCTTACCCCATAAATGTTTTACGAAAGACTTGTACACAGAAATTACACAGTTAAAAATGCTACAATACCAGAACTGTTTTCCTTTGAAACCTCTATAACCAGCAACTGACTTGAAATATTACTCACGTATAGTATATATTTCTCCGTTTTGTTGACAAGGACGTGTTATAAGTCGCCTGCAATATAATTTCATGTAGATTTTTTTTTTGTACTGATAGATTCGTCCCATGAACAATGGATCTTGCCATCGGTGGAGAGTATTGCACGCATCAGCTATATATATAGCCGTGCTGCAAGTGCAACCACAACAGAGTGGTATCTGTTGAAAAGCCAGACAAAAGTACAGATGGCTCAAATGGCTCTGAGCACTATGCGACTTAAGTTCTCAGGTCATCAGTCGCCTAGAACTTAGAACTAATTAAACCTAACTAACCTAAGGACATCACACACATCCATTCCCGAGGCAGGATTCGAACCTGCGACCGTAGCGGTCGCTCGGTTCCAGACTGTAGTGCCTAGAACCGGACGGCCACTCCGGCCGGCAGACAAAAGTACAGTTCCTGAAGAGTGACAGCAGCCTTTTCAGTAGTTGCAGGAGAAACAGTCTGAATGATTGACTTATCTGGCCTTGTAACATCAACCAAAACGGCCTTGCTGTGCTGGTACTGCTAACGGCAGAAAGCTAGCGGAAACTACAGTCGTAACATTTCCTAAAGGCATGCAGCTCGACTATGTGGTTAAATAATGATTCCATCCTCTTGCAAAAATAGTCTGGAGGTAAAATAGTCCCCCATTCGGATCTCCGGGCGGGGACTATTCAGGAGTATGTCGTCATCAGGAGAAACAAAACTGGCGTCCTACGGATCGGAACATGAAATGTTAGACCCTTTAATCCGGCAGGTAGGTTAGAAAATTTAAAAAGGTAAGTGGATCAGTTACAGTTAGACATTGTGGGAATTAGTGAAGTTCGATGGCATGTCGAACAGGTTTCCTGGTCAGGTGAATACGGACTCATAAATACAAAATCAAATAGGGGTAACGCAGGAGTGGGTTTAATAATGAATAAAAATAGGAATGTGGATAATCTACTATGAACAGCATAGTGAACACATTATTATAGCCAAGCTATACACGAAGCCCACCTCACCACAGTAGTACAACTTTATATGCCAACTAGCTCCACTGATGATGAAGAGGCTGAAGAAATGTATGATGATGTAAAAGAAATCATTCAGATAGTTAAGAGAAATGAGAATTTAATAGTGATCAGTGATTGGAATTCCATAGTAGGAAAAAGAAGAGAAGGAAAAATAGTAGGTGAATACTAACTCGGGGGAAGGAATGAAAGAGGAAGCCGTCTGGCAGAATTTTGTGCAGAGGACCATTTAATTATCGCTAACACCTGGTTTATGAGTCATGAAAGAAGCTTGTATATTTAGAAGAGACGCGGAGACACTTAAAAGTTTCAGATTTATTATATAACGGTAAGAAAGAGATTTAGGAACTGGTTTTAAATTTGTAAGACATTTTCAGGGACAGATGTGAGCTCTGACCACAGTTTATTGGTTATGAATTGTATATTAAAAGTGATGAAATTGCAAAAAGGTAAGAAATTAAGAAGATGGGACCTGGATAATTTGAAAGAGCCAGATGTTTTTGAGAATTTCAGAGGGGGCACTTGACAACGTTTGACAAAAACAGAATAAAGTAACACAACAGAAGGAATGGATAGCTTTGAGAGATGAATTAGTGAAGGCAGTAGAAGATTAAGTAGGTAAAAAACCGAGGCCATTTAGGAATCCTTGGATAACACTGAAGATATTGAATTTGACTGATGAAAGAAGAAAAAATTAAACTGCAGTAAATGAAGCAGGCGAAAGGGAATACAAAAGCCTAAAAAAATCAAACTGACAGGAAGTGCAAAATGGTTAAGCGGGAAGGGCTAGTTGACAGTCGTAAGGATTTAGAAGAAAATATTACTAGGGGAAAGATAGATACCGCCTACAGGAAAATTAAACAGGCCTTTGGAGGGAAGAGAAGCATCTGAATGAACGTGAAGAGCTCATACGGGAAATCAGAGCTAAGCAAAGAAGGGAAGACTGAAAGGTCTGTACAAGGAAGATGAACTTGCAGGCAACATTGTAGAAACAGGAGAGGACGTAGATGAAGATAAGATGGGAGACATGATACTGCGAGAAGAATTTGACAGAGCACTTAAAGACCTAAGTCGAAGCAAGGTTCTAAGAGTAGATGACATTCTGTCAGAACTACTGATAACTTTGGGAGACCCAGCCACGACAAAACTCTTCCATCTGGTATGTAAGATGTACGAGACAGGTGAAATACCCTCAGACACAAAGAAGAATATTACAATACTAATTCCAAAGAAAGAAGGTGGTGACAGGTTGGAATATTACCGAACTATTAGTTTAATAGGTCATTGTTGTAAAATATTAACATGAACTGTTTAAAGAAGAATCGAAAAGCTGGTAGAAACCGACCTCGGGGAACATTAGTTTGGATTCCGGAGAAACGTAGGAACACGTGAGGCAATACTAACCCCGCAACTTATCTTAGAAGATAGGATAAGGAAAGACAAACCTACGTTTACAGCATTCGTAGACTCAGAGAAAGTTTCTGACAATGTCAACCGGAATACTCTCTTTGAAATTCTGGAGGTAATAGGGGTAAAATACAGAGAGAGAAGGGATATTTACAACTTGTACAGAAACCAGATGACAGCTACAAGAATCAAGTGGCATGAAAGGGAATCAGTGGTTGAGAAGGCAGTAAGGCAGGGTTGTAGGCTATCCCTCATATTACTGAATCTGTACATTCAGAAAGCGGTAACGGAAATCAAAGAAAAATTTGATATGAGAATTAAAACTCCTGAAGAGGAAATAAAAACTTCGTGCTTTTCCGATGACGTTGTAATTCTGTCAGGGACAGTAAAGGACTTGGAAGAACAGTTGAACGGAATGGACAGTGTCTTGAAAGGAGGACATAAGATTAACATCAACAAAAGCAAAACAAGGATAATGGAACGTGGTCGACTTAAATGAGATGATGCTGAGGGAACTAGATTATGAAATGAGTAGATGAGTTCTGCTATTTGGGTGACAAAATGATTGATGGTGCCCGAAATAGAGGGGATATAAAGTGTAAATTGGCAACGGCAAGAAAAGAGTTTCTGAAGAAGAGAAATTTATTAACATCGAATATAGATTTAAGTGTCAGGAAGTCTTTTCTGAAAATATTTGTATGGATGTGAAACAAGGACGATAAATTGTTTCGACAAAAAGAGAATAGAAGGCTTTGAAATACTAAAGATTAGACAGGTAGATAGAATAACTAATGACGAGGTACTGAAGAGAATTGGGAAGAAAAGGAATATGTGGCATATACGACTAGTAGAGAGAGACCAAGAGATGTATACAGTTAGCATCTTCAGAAATATGTATGTTGTAGTAGTTATTCGGAGATGAAGAGGCTTGCACATGATAGAGTAGCGTGGAGAGCTGCACCTGACCAGTCTTAGGACTGAAGGACACAACAACAACAACAACGTAGCGCATCAAATACGTCAAACGTTCACTCTAAATTTACCAACTGAGTTCATTATCTGTTAAATCACTTATAGGTGCTACTTCCTAACATTATTACAAGCAAAATATACACTGAAGCGCCAAAGCAACTGGTATAGGCATGAGTATTCAAATACAGAGGTATGTCAACAGGAAGAATACGGCGCTGCGGTCGGCAACGCCTATATAGGCGCAGTTGTTGGATCCTTTACTGCTGCTGCAATGGCAGGTTATCAAGATTAAAGTGAGTTTGAACGTGTAGTTACAGTCGGCGCACGAGCGATGGGACACAGCATCTCCGATGTAGCGATGAAATGGGGATTTCCCCGTACGACCATTACAAGAATCTACCGTGAATATCAGGAATACAGTAAAACATCAACTCTTGGATGTCGCTGCGACCGGAAAAAGATCCTGCAAGAACGAGACCAACAACGACTGAAGAGAAACGTCAACGTGACAGCCATCAACAAGTCTCAGAGTGCGAATCATTCAACGAAATACCATCGGTATGGGCTTTCGGAACCGAAGGCCCACTTATGTACTCTTGATGACTGCACGACACAAGGATTTAAGCCTCACTTGGAGTCGTCAACACCGACATTGGACGGTTGATGACTGGAAACATGTTGCCTGGTCAGACGAGTCTCGTTTCCAATTGTATCGAGCGAATGGGCGTGTACGGGTTTGGAGACAGCGTCATGAATCCATGTCAGCGGGGGACTGTTCAAGCTGGTGGAGACTCTGTAATGGTGTGGGCCATGTGCAGTTGAAATGGAATGGGAACGCTGATACGCCTAGGTGCGACTCTGACATGTGACATGTACTTAAGCATTTTGTCTGATCACCTGCATCCATTCATGTTCATTGTATATTCCGACGAACTTGGGTAATTCCAGCAGAACAATGCAACACCCCAAACTTCCAGAAATGCCACAGAGTGACTCTAGGAACACTCTTCTGAGTTTAAACACTTTCGCTGGCCACCAAACTCCCCAGGAGTGAACATTATTGAGCATATCTGGGATGCCTTGCAACGTGCTGTTCAGAAGAGATCTCCACCCCCTCGTACTCTTACGGATTTATGGACAGCTAAGCAGGATTGATGGTGACGGTTACCCCCAGCACTACTTCAGACAATAGTCGAGTTTACACCATGTCATGTTACGGCACTTCTGCGTGCTCACGGGACGCTACACGATATTAGGCAAGTGTGCCAGTTTCTTTGACTCTTCGTTGTATATCTCATACCACAGCACAATACATTACTTAAGCATCTCGTTCCTATTTTCAATAGAACGTTATGGAAGCAATAAAACGACCAGCATACATTGTTTTTGTAATAGAGATTTCCGCTCCTTTGTATCAATACAATATATCTTTGAAGGTATTAAAGCAGCTATCGTAATATACACATAAATTAAAGCCCAGCCAAGTTTTTCAGTCTGCATATCTAAGTTTACCTCCGGAAGTACTGTGCAGTTTTTGAAATGGTTTTCACTATTAGACAGACCGATACACGAGGAAGATTTATGTGTATAATTCAGTGCCTCTGTGGCAGACAAGGCGTCCGGCCATAGACACATACTGCTACCAATGCGAAGCGGAGGCAGTTGACTAGTAGGGCACATCTGAAATTTAGTCTCACAGATTCAGTTTGTAAGTGGTGATCCTATACAGTGACGTGCATTAGGAAAATTAATGTTGCGCATTCATATATATATATATATATATATATATATATATATATATATATATATATATATATATATTTCCTTTGTTATTGTTTTTATCAGCTTTCAAAATAGACTTATCGTTACTGAAGGATGAACCACATCCTCTCACCCGAGAAGATCCAAAAAATTTCTTTATGATGTTTTTTATAGAATATGAAAAGTTTTCCTCAGTAAACCATATGTTCAGTTTAATTTTTCAAATGTAACTGGATCAGTGATGTATCATAAACATCATTGACTAAGTAATGTAACAGGAGACAGTAATGAGCTTTTAATTTACAAATGGGCTGGTTGCGCTGCTAGCAGCTTCACCACCTGGACTACTAAAACTGATAAAACAAAAGCGTCTATATAGTTCTGTCCCTCATTGTAGTCACTGTCTACCAGAGACATTTAAGGTCGAAGTTGTAACCGAACCACAGATTCCACGAGTGACCAATTCATATAAATTTTTGAAGTACACGAATTGTGTATAATCGAACTTCTTAATGTTTTCGTAGTAGGGAAAGTATTTCTTTTGACTACGAAAACAGCAATTATTAGTTAATATATTAAATGTGTTTGATTTCGAAGGTATTAATATGCTGCAGAATACGGTATTCAGTTAGTGGAAAGCCAATGTTGCGACGACTATGAGGCTATTTAAAAACAGGTCGCTGTATCGACCTTTTAGACGGCCGTACGGCGCGCTCCTGGACGCTGCCTCGTGTAGTAACGAAGAATCGTCTAACACGACAGTAGGTCATCTCCAAGAAAATTGACGCTTTTGTCGCTCAGTTGACCACTGGTATTTAATTTGCACCTAAAAATTGTTAACATTCTGTTGACTCTAAAGATATTTAATTAATTTGTTCACCATGTGTAGCCTAACGAAATATACTGTCAGTATTTTGGCATCTAATATTCCCATGGACCTCTCTCCAAAGCGTGATGAAACAGTCCCTCTGTAAAACATACTAATTCTACAAAGAGTTTTGGTCGTCAGTTATGAAGGAGCAATTTCACTTTGATATTTCAGAAACAATTTTACCGTTACTCAAATACTGTTATTTTATTATAATTATGTTGAATGTTTTACTTGGACTCGAGATGGATGCAAGCTGTGATATTACATTAAAGCTCAATGGCTATTTAAAATTTGCAGTTACGAATTAATGAAAACTAGGTATCTGGAAAATTAATCTCAAGATCAATCTCAGCAAGTAAGTCAGCAATGTGACCGGTATGCTGCAGATAAATACAAATAGATTTTAAGCTGTCTTTTACAGCATAATGAACTTTAGTTGAAATTACGACATTCTTCCACTGTCGCGTTTCTGGAAAATTAATATAATCTTTCGATCTTTTACATAAAGTTATTTAAAAACCATGATAGGGATATATGAACTGTTTATGATTTTAGGATAATGAATTTAAGAAAGAATTTTAAATAGCATACTTCTTTTCATCACTGCTCATGAAGACTGGACTGTAATATTCAACAGAAATTAATTTATTACTACCTCGTTGTCGGTGGTAGGCATTTTTCTTGACATACCATAGCCTCCAAATTTCATCATAGATTAATGTTGGAAAGCTTTGCTTTCCAGAAGCCGCAGTTTCCGGAGATGATTTTGCAACACAAATGCCGCAGTCACACCAACCTTCACTCGAATTTGCAGTTTTAGCACTTACAAGATTTTAACTTCGCGAGACATGGCGCAGCTGCATGCACTCATAAGGCCTGCATCTCTCACCTTTTCATTCCACTCTGCACCAAGGTCATCCACACTTGTACATCTGACACTAAGGAAAGGCAACATTAATGGCAATTACAACTTAAGTGGAAATGTGTAACAATGATATTGTTTGCTAAGTTAATACAGAAGACAAAGAAGACTGGAACGAGTTTCGGAGTAACAAATGATTTCACACCACAGAATGTTCAAACATCTACAGCAAGGAAGTAATACTATTAAAATAGCACTGAAAAAAAAATGTGAGTTACATTATGTTCTGACTACACTGGCCAAAAAAAAAAAAATTAAATGTTTCCTGTAGGTCATGAGTCAATTCTCACTAATTGTGCGTCGAGAAAAACGAATATTACAATGAAAAATTTTCCTTAGCTCTAGTTTCTGTGATAGACACTAGGTGGAATGAAATGATAATTAAAGGGACACCCTAGCTGAAAACAGGTGTTGATATATTTCATTAGGGACATGTTGAAAATGTGTGCCCCGACCGGGAATCGATCCCGGGATCTCCTGCTGACTAGGTGGAAGTTTTTCATATCAACGGAACAAGAGAAAAAGATACATTTTAATTACATATGGTAACAACACTGAAAGTATATTTGAATATTTTTCAATGGTAGTTACATTTTAAGAGTTCTAAATTGCTGAAAGACTACCTCGCAAATGGTTGGGTCTGAAGAGAATCATGTGGTGGCTGCATGAGATCGTCGTCTTTTAGCTTTCCTCTTGTTAAGGAGTTTCAGAGCACCTACACAAAGACCGACAGTAATCCGCAAGCGTTCCTTCATTTCAATGGCCCTGATGTCTTTGTTCCATAACAGAAATGCCCTGATGGAATTTTTCTCCATGTTCATCGCTGACAGTTCCACAACTAGGAGGGAAATGTGTAGGTGGGAGTGGAGGAAATTAACTTTAAGGAATCAGTAGCATCCAAGGCTACGGAATTTTTGCAGGAGCACTGTCACCAACTGAGCGTAGTTATCATGTCTTTTGCTGCCTAAAAATCCACGAACAGCTCTCTTGATGGCTTCCCAAGCTTGCTATTCTTTCCCCTCCAAAACTTGGTCAAATGCAAACTCCTTCACAAGTTATCGAATTTTTGACCTGATACAAATACCTTCCTTAACTTTTGCATCACTTAATTTCAGAAATTTTTTTGTTATGTACTTAAATGTCCGTCCTTCTTGGTTCATACCTTTCACAAAATTTTTCATCCAACCCAGCTTGATATCCAGGGGTGGAAGAAGAACATCTTTTGGGTCCACGAGAGGCTTGGCAACGACATTTTTCTCGGTAGTGTTAAGATTTCTTGCAGGCTGTCTGCTTTAATATAATGCGATTTCCTATTCTTACTGTCCCACATACACAAGAATCAACAATGTTTAGCGTACCCCAGTTGCATTCCTAAGAGTATGCTAATTACTTTTAGATCACTACACATTTTCCATTTGTGTTCGTGATATGTGTTTGAGTCCAAGAGGGCTGTCGTATTTTCATATATCTCCTTCATGTGAATTGCATGTGAAACACAAATAGGAGAACGATAGTTGCCATTGTAAGTAACAGAGCTTTTAAACTAAGTTTGGAGGAGCCTATGAATAACATTCATTCAGTTGTATCATGGTTCTAGTTGAAAGATTTCATCAAGACACTAATGTCGCAGCAAACAAGATTGTTTTCTTCTCCAAAAAGGAAGCAGTTCCCTGTGACGTTTTCTGTACTGTGAGACTGTTACATCACTTTCTAGAAGATCCCATTGCTGTAGTCGAGACTCAAGAGTTTCTTCTTTCTCCTTTGACAGCTCAAGATCTCTAATAAGTTCAATCAATTCCGATTGACTCAGTCTCTGCGGTTTATCACCTTTCCCTCAAAATCGCGGTCACTGGATGTGGAAGGCTTGTTTGGTTCTTCTTCTTCTTGTTCCACGCTGTCTTCATTTTCTACTTCAAACATACAGTTTTCGAGTGGAGTAGGAACTGGTAAACTATCTGAATGCGGAATGGGTCATTATCAGATCGATTCGGGTACTGAACTGTTTTGCTTTTCTTCATAGACAGTCCTGTCTTTATAGGTCGAGTCAAGCAGAAATAGCAGTAGTCTGCATGGGTTGTAGGCTCCCGCCAAACCAAAGGCACAGCAAAAGCCATAGATCGTTTCTATTTTCAGTCATTCTCGCAGTGTAAGTTAACGTCCGTTGAAACATATACGTGGAGCCCATGACTTATCCAGGTCCGCTACTTTCATTCCGGTATAATCGTGATAGCAATCTTTACAAGAGCCGTCAGATTGCGTTTCTGCGAGGAAAATGTTATTCCGCCACAAATATAACAAAAATTATTCACCTTACTTACACATTTTCGTGGCATTTTTACGAATTTTACACTACAAAAGCACTCTCAAACCAGAAAAGAGAAACTATATTGAAACTCACAGTCACAGCAACAGTATTGATGTTTAAGACTAAGAAACAGCTTAAGAGCATTTGTGTTGTGTTATTGGACTGGTACGCCAACCTCAAAAACAAAATTTCCCCTCAAATGAAAATGTTGACTATAAAAAATGAAATGTCTCTTTATCTCCAAACCAAGAGCTAATCTGTCACTTTTATGGTGATTTTTTAATTCATCTGGTGGAAATACACAGGAATTAACAGTTTCATTGTTGTCCAGTGTTATCCACTGTGTTTCATGCTTGCCAGATCAATTGCACCTACAAGTCTTTAGGAAATAATCTAAATTTACATAATATCTCAAGCGGATTTTAGTTGCACACTACTTGTTTATAACAATGGCTTAATTTTTCTCATCTATTGATCATTTGATACCAGATTCATATAATACATTTACTCGCTTAAATATATGTGTTTGAACCTAATGTAGCCATCCAGTACTTAGCTCGTGAACAAACATTATAACAGCAACAGTTATTGGGATTTGGAGGACAGACAGTTCATAGTGTTGTAATCGGCCTTGTAGTGAGCTTTTTGTTTCACTTATCTTTCACACTTGATATGTGGTGATTTGCGTAAGTTCCATTGCATCATATTGATTTCATAACATATCAGAATGACTGTGCCATTTTAGGCGATGCAAGATACCAAATTTCCTCTGCATATGCAGTTATAAACAAGTAAGACGCCAAATAATGAACTATGAATTTTTCATACAGCTACATCACAGAAAGATTTTATAGCTAGGAACAACCTTAATGTATAAAAAGCAAATGGATGACATGAATCTGAAAATTGTTTTTTTTTTTGGGGTGAAAAGTAGTTATTTTTATCTTAATATGTCATACGTATTTCCTTTTTGTAATCACAGCTCAGTCAAATAAATGTCAACAATGATTTATGAAAGGAACATCTAACAAACCGCTTGCATTAATTTAAAATATTTCGGTGTTTAATTCTGTATAGGGTAATATAAATCGAATAATTACTAGCCATCAAGACACGTGGATGATTCTAAACGTCCATTCTTACCAATGATTGTGATTAAGTGGTGTGGTCTATGTCGAAATGATTCTTTTACTTTCGCAAATTTAGACGATATATGGAGTGATTCTTCAGTTTCATTTCAAAAATGCGCCATACAAAAGTCAATGAACGCCAAGAACACACCAAAAATGTTTTCTTAACACAGTTTAGCGTAAATTACGATTGAAACTTGCAGAAACTTCGCTTGACATTACCTGCTGGCATTAAACTTCAACCCAGTTACAAAGAATATCTTGTACGGAGAAAAGCCAGTTGTATGTTCACGTAATGTAGTAAATAATAAGTCATTTTTTCGAACCGTATACATAATTACGTGTGTTACTCTTAACAATCTCTTTAAAGGAGAAACGACAGATTAATGGGAAATAAGATTATCCTCATTTGCTGACGTGGCTGAGTTAGGAGCAGAATAGGTCTCTCAAAATGCAAATTTTTCTGTTGGATAAATATATGCTTCCAATAGATTGTCGAGAGAATATAGTACAACACAAAAATGACAATGTGTTGTAATGTGACATTCATCGTTATATCACACTTTGCATGGGACATCGTCAAGCCCGAACATTGTAGTTGATATAGTTAGCGTACATTCGGGATACTGCTCTGCTACACTGAAGTTAATTTTCTCCGGTATTTTGTAGCTCAACATGGACAAATTTATACCTATACAACAGTTATTAATGCAATTACGATGACGGAAATGTGTAAAACTAAAACATAGAACCACTGTGAACTTCAATTTATCAAGTTATACGTTTAACATGTAACTGTCATCATCCACCATTTGACATCCACTGCTGGATGCAACGCCTCCTCGAGACAATTTTATGAGTTACTGCCGTCAGCTATATTCGTCCACTTTCTCCTGCAAGGTTTCTGGAGTTATCTACCTACCTATCACTAAATTGATGCTTCGGTCTTTTATTATGTCTTGGAACCAAACAAAATTTTTCCTTGGTTCATTAATCACCTATTCTCCTCGCCACATATCCTACCAACCTACATTTCAGTTTTACTGTACTTGTGATTGGGTGTTATACAGCAGCCTGTTGTCTGATAAATTTTTAGTTTCCTATCGCTCTCACTATTTCCGGACAAGCATCTCTCCACAGCTCGCTGGGCAGCTGTCACTGTTTGAATGGTTTTGCATTAAAAGTTAGGACTGATAATAGATATTGATTGTAAACTTCTTTTATAAAACACATTGAAAGCTTCGTTTTCAAATTCTATTTAGGCCACCAAAGCATTCCAGGCCTTCTTTCGTTTTTGTTAATTTCTTTTCCAGCCCATGCAGTCGTTGTTTTGAAATGTCGTAAATAAAAAGTTCGTCAAGTGGTTCTATGATGTCACTGTTAATTTATGCAATTATATTTTCGATATGCTGGTTTTACTTAATTTTAGTCATCCTGTGACTGATTTTCATGCTTACATTCAGTCATTCCCATCTGAGTTTTTCCATTCGTTGTTAAAGTTTATCTTCACTGGAGACAAACTGTATAGTGTCGCCAGTGATACGAAGGTGGTTCCGGTGTCATCCATTTACTCGTCTTCTTTCTTCATTTTTACCATTAATGGATGTGAAAAATTGGTCTAGGATTTCTGAGAATAATTTTTGTGGCATGAGATCTTAATGCCTGACACTACTTCGGTTCAGAACTTCTCACCACTTTAATGAAGCATGATAAAATCAGTAAGATCAACACACAAATTCTTCAACATACTGAAGTAAGTGGTTTTCCATGATACATTTGGTTTTGATAGTTGCAGACATTGGAACAACACCATGGATAAAATACAGCATAATGAACCATTCCACATATTTGCACCACAAAGCGATCGGTTTTGACTATTGGTGTAAGTGGATGGGGGCATGGAGGGGGAGGGGGGGCACATGGTCAGCACATCGCTCTCCGGGTCGTTGTCAGTATTCGTGACCGGAGCCTCTACTTCTCAATCAAGTAGCTCTCCAACTGGTGTCGTAAGGGCTGAGTGCACCCCGCTTGCCAACAGCGTTCATCACACTCGGATAGTTACCAACCAAGTGATAGGCTCAAAAAATGGCTCTGAGCCCTATGGGACTCAACTGCTGTGGTCATAAGTCCCCTAGAACTT
Source organism: Schistocerca cancellata (assembly GCF_023864275.1). Lineage (NCBI taxonomy): Eukaryota > Metazoa > Arthropoda > Insecta > Orthoptera > Acrididae > Schistocerca > Schistocerca cancellata. The sequence continues at coordinate 575,146,418 of NC_064629.1, forward strand.
AGAACTACGTAAACCTAACTAACCTAAGGACATCACACACATCCATGCCCGAGGCAGGATTCGAACCTGCGACCGTAGCAGTCGTGCGGTTCCAGACTGTAGCGCCTTTAACCGCTCGGCCACTCCGGCCGGCCAACCAAGTGATAGCTAAGACCGACTTAACTTCGGCCATCTGACGGGAAACAGTGTTACCACTGTGGCAAGAACCTTGGCTCCCAAATCTACACTAAGATATAATTAGAAGCTCCATCCCCATTTCTTAGTAGTTTCAGTTTTTGCAAGCTTACCATGTACTGTCGTTAAAGTCGTCGGTGCAGAGACTGGTCTTATGCAGCTCTCCACGTTGAACTGTCCGCTGCAAGCCTCGCCATCTCCGAGCAACCAACACCTGTTTTAACATGCATACAATTTGTTTACCCTTCTCCCCCCTCCCTCCCCCCCCCCCATACACACAAGCTTCCCTCCAAAATCAGTCCTCGATGCCTCAAAATGTGTTTTGTCAACTGATCTCTTCTTTTAGTCAATTCATGCCATAAATTTCCTTTCTCTGCAGTGCAATTCGGTGCCTCCTCATTAATGAGGTAATATACCCATCTAATCATCAGCAGTCTTTTACAGCACCACATTTCAAAATATTTTATTCCCTTCTTGTCTCAAATGCTTATCGTTCACGTTTCACTCCTGTACAAAGCTATTTCTCAGCACAGCGTACCTTGCATCACCCTTACATGCGTTTCAGACTGTTTGTGACCACCCTGTATATTCCTCTCACTTTTCAGCTGTAACGTTTTTGCTTAGCACTGGCTTGTCATCTTTATTCTTGATGGACATACAGCTGTTTCTATTTTCTCCAAAGGTCTCTTTAATATTCCTGTAGGAAGTATCTATATTTACGTTAGTTATATGTGCTTCTACGGAACTGGACTTGTCCCCTAGTCATTGCAGTTTAGCCATTTCGTTCTTTCTGTCAATCTCATTCTCTTTTACGTCTATTTTCCCTTCTCCTGTATTATCCAAGGATATCTGTTAGGTCTTGTCTTGTTTCCTATTTAATCCTCTGCTCTCTTCACTGTTTCATCTCTCAAACCCACCCATTCGTCTTTGACTGTATTCCCTTCACCTGTTTCAGTAAAACGTTGCCTAATACTCCATCTAAAATTATCAGTTACCTCTGATTCTTTCAATTCATCCATGTCCCATGTCCTTAATTTCCTACCTTTTTGCAATTTTTGAAATTGTAACTTACAGATCATGACGAATAAGCTGGCCGTTGTGGCCGAGTGGTTCTAGGCGCTTCAGTCCGGAACCGCGCTGCTGCTACGGTTGCAGGTTCGAATCCTGCCTCGGGCATGGATGTGTGTGATGTCCTTAGGTTAGTTAGGTTTAAGTAGTTCTAAGTCTAGGGGACTGATGAACCCAGATGTTAAGTCCCAAAGTGCTCAGAGTCATTTAAGCCATGACAAATAAATTATGATAAGAGTCCACACCCTCCTGTGTAAAATGTCTGGTAGTTTAAAATCTGGTTTCTAAATATCTGTCTTAGCACTATATAATCAATCTGAAACCATCTAATGCCCCAGGTATCTTCCATGTGTACAACCTTCTTACATTATTGTTAAACCATATGTTTGCAATGACTGACTTACGCTTTGTGCAAACTTTTACCAAGTTTTTCTTCCATTCCTTTTTTCCATTTATTGCATCTCTCCCATTCCTTACTACTGAATTCCAGTTCTGTGTACAATAAAATTTTCCTCTCACTCAACTATCTGAGTAATATCTTTTATCTCATCATACATTTTTTCAATCTCTCCCTCATCCGCTAGGTCAGCTAGCATAGAGACTTGTAGTGTTGTGTTGGCCTCTTGTTTATCTCGGCTACAATAATACATTCAGTATTCTGTTCATAGCAGCTAACCTGCATTCCTTTTTTATTATTTGACCTACTACTGAATTACATCTATCTGATTTTGTATGTACAGCCCTGTACTCACTTGACCTAAAATTCTGTTTTCTTGCCACTTCACTTCATTAATGTCTACTATAAGTAACTTCAGCCTACCTATTAACGTTTCTAAATTCTATGACCTTCATGCCCCATTAAAGTATCTAACATTCCATGCTCCGACCCTTAGAATGCCAAGTTTGGTTTACCTCCTGAGTAGCCCCATCACGTAATTTGAATGGGAACTATTTTACTTCCTGAATATTTTACCCAAGAGAATGGCGTCATCACTGAACTATACAGAAGAGTTGCATACTCTCAGAAAAAAATAGCGGCTGTAGTTTCCCCTACATTTCAGCCGTTCGCTATTCCAGCACAGGAAGATCATTTTGGCTTACTTTACGAGGTCAGATCATCATTCTTCCAGACAATTGCCCCTGCAACTAGCGAAAACGCTGCTGAGCCTCATCAGGAAGCAAGTGTGTACCTGGCCTCTCCACAGATAACCCGCAGTTTTGATTGCATCTGCTGTGTGATTATCTAGATCAAGGAGGTCTCAAGTCATCCCATCTCAGCAAGTGCAAGGCACTAGGTACTAGCGCTTATAAAATGTACGGACTTCTCCTGTGGTAATGCGAACCAAAACCCTACAGATCAATAGAGCCGCCAGGATTTCTTTGCTTATTATACAGGAGAAAAACATAATAAAGTAAAGGAAGGACCCTTTTTTTTAATCTATTCCACATAAAAGCCACAAATACCCTCAGAAAACTAAAACCTTCAGGCTAGACATCAGAATCATTACTCAGCATATTTCTTTATGTGGTAAGTTCCACATTTCTTTAATAGTGAACTAGAATTCCTGCAAGAGAGAAATAGTCTTTGTGCGTAAAAATTCAGATGGACAGCGATATAGGAAGAAATTGCCTATGAGCTTTGTGTACAGGTCATGTTACTTCAGATTTGACAGTTAACGAATATTTAAATCATAGTGATAATACCGTGATTTGATTCCGTCTTCTGTATAAAGTGATGCAGCCTCGCTACGTCGTCTGAAATTACTGAGCGAGTATTTTTCGTCGGCTGCAGTCACAGCTCCGGCTGCCGGAGAGGGGCATGTTTGCCGAGCGCCTTTGTGTGTGCGATAGCCGTGAGGGCACCCATCAAACCAGCAAGGGCCGCCTTCCTATCACAGCAGTGCCTCACAAAAGCCTCAGATCAATACTTACAAGACAACAGTGCAGAGGCTGCGTTAGGCAGAGGAGGTGCTGCAACACTACACGGCAAGCAGCCGGCACTGACCTATTTCAGAGATTTCTTCGGCGCCCACACAAAGCGGATGCCGTAAGCGTGGAAACCTAACAACAAAACTGGGTTTCCGGGCATGATATGTTTACCGAGCCTACTAGGCTCAGACGCACTGCAGTCCATTGCTCTTTATTGTTGATTTGATGTAATTTAATCATAAGCATCTATAGGAAAAAGGAAATTAAGTTTTAACATTCCATCGAAAACGAGGTGGTAAGAGACAAAGGACAAGCACGGACTGAGAAAGGACGAGGAAGGTTATAGGCCATGATCTTGATAGAGGAATCATTCCGGCATTTACCTTGAGCGATTTAGAAAGCCACAGATTGGCCCAAATGTGGATGACTGGACGGGTATTTGAACCTCCGTCCTCCCGAATGCGGGTCCAGTGCCTTCCCACCACGTCACCTCCCTCGGTGCATCTGCAGGTGTGGAGAGTGGATGATGGACGGCTGCTCACCGTGCTTTAAGTTTGTAGATAGTCTTCCTAAAAGTAAATTTTTATCGTGTACACGCAACTGTGAATCCAACTGTATTTAAGCACTAACAGTCTTAATTTGCAGCTGACGGCAACTATTACATACAACTTTTCTAAAACGAATAAAACATATATTAAGAAAAATACAAACCCGATCCCTTTAATTCTTTGTACATGGACAAGATTAAATATTCATTAAGTTTACATTCACTTTCATTGCAAAAATAAGTACAAAGTAATTTCTTACACGTTAAGGAAACTTTTTACAAGAATTCCACAATACATCCTTGTATGCCTCCGCAGAAAAAGTATAATCTACACGTAAAATGAAATGCTTGGGGTGAATGCAAATGTGAACATATTATGTTGTACAGCGTGTTTATGAGATGTAAAACCTACCTAAAGGAATATAAAGGAGAAAGTTATCGACAGACATTTTATAGGCTAGTGGATTAGAGGGGAACAAGAAATCATAATTGACTGTTTTTTTTTTTTTTTGACTGCTGTAAATGCCTTTATTTCAGGCTCAGATCCTGTTTCCCAATTTAAAATCAGCTGTGTAGCCTTCATCGGGTTTATTTGAGCATTATTTGCCAACAAATGACCACAGCTAGCTTTCCTATGAACACTGCTCATTTCATCCCCTATGGAATTTATACGGCTGACCTTCAAAAATGCAACACCATGAAGACGGCATGCAGCAAACATCAAATTGACATGGAGTGCACTATGTGCCGGGATATGTAAATTACAGTGCAATCACGCAATATGGGTAGGAATAAATTCCATCTTCATTCCGTATGTAAGGAAAGATTGCACGTCATTTTGCAGTCAGAAATTGCAATTCATGTTTGTTGTCTTTGAGAAACTCGTGTTGTGACTAGTGTAAGAAGGAGAAATGGTTACCAACACGTCTCGGAATTCGACAGCGGCGAAATCGTGGCTTATGGAGACTGTGGTTTACTGCAAATCGATATAGCTGCTACTTCATGGTATCACGATTGTCATGTGATCATTATTGCGACGTCCTTTGACGTAATAACAGAATAGAGGCGTGCCGACATGCCGACGGTGTTGTCCCGATACTAGATATCTACAAATTGGGCGTTTTGCTCGCTTGTACTCGCTTGAGCGCACTGCGCTCGGGCATGGCTTGCTAGAGGACGAATGCGGAATAGGCAGCCAGTGGTCGACCGATCGGCCCAGTAGGAGGGGGGCGGCCGGGGGAAGAGGGGTTGGCAGATGCCCCCCACTCTGGCGCACTCGCCGCGCTGCTGTTGTGACCGCTTCAGCATCCGCTCAGTGTGTGTGTGTGTGTGTGTGTGTGTGTGTGTGTGTGCAGGCTGGTATCGTTCCTGACATACTACCACCAGCTGATGGAACTAATACACTGATATCAATTTAGTTACGCTGAGAACGTATATTGCTGGGTGATAGTGTCTCTTCGTGACAGTATTCTGATTCATGAGAGAAAATAGCTCGCTTTATGCAATAACGAAAATTTGGAAACAGTTTAGAGTTTCACAGGAAAGCTATGTGGCCACCAAATTTTACAGTGTGCTAAGTCTCGAAATCAAAAATCACAATTGCTGATCTTTATAACACCATCTGCTTTACTGATTGAAACGTACATGTCGCAACCTGACAAGAAAAGTGACCGAAGTCGGAAAACGGAATCTTTAGTTTACGTCACTTAAAAATTCTTGTAAAATGCCCCAACGTACACGAAAAGTGTAATGAAATTTACTGTCAACAACACTTACTTGAAATTTAGAGGTCGCGTACACTATTTCAGTATAAATTTTATAGAATTAATTCTTTAACTTGAGTTTTTTTCAATTATTGCATTTTTGAGCTGTGTCACTGTTCTTGTCGGGATGTGACTGTAAACTTACCCCCATAAGAAATTAGAAATCTAACAGGAATAAAACTGTCTCCGAGTTATTCTCTGTTAGCACTGTAATTACAAAGAGTTACTCATTTCGTATGACTGCTTCGTCCGTGCAGATAAGGCTACTTGTCGCATTCACATTTTTTTACTAGTCGCATTTGAGGCTACAACACAAAACATTCCTCTACTAAACTAGATACTTTGGGAAAGAGAACTAATGTTAAGTTTCAACGTTTTAAGCAGATAGTCGTCGTCACCACTATCCATTCGGAGTGAATACAAGCCAGCCTAATGCACAGATTGAATATGACTTGGCCTACAATGTATTCGCTCCGAAAACAGAGATTCCATTTTTTGGATGTTGAGCGCTTCTAACATCCTCTCCAGAGCACTAAATAAATATTTACAGTTGCCAAATAAGGGAGAGCATGATCACCGCAATGACCAGGCCGTAGGCGTGAATACATGCGGATGTATAGAGGCTATATACCGACACAAGTCTGTAAATGTGTTACCTTCTATTACTACGCATTTTTTGATAGAGACGAGGCATCTCGAAATATAGTATTCGTCACAACTCACTTTTCTGAGAAGAAAAAATCAGGAGAATTGATATTCAAGGCATTGCAATCCTTTTAGCATTATGCATGCACTATACGTGTCCTGAACACAATCGTAACACATATTTCACCATAACAGTTATTTGAAAAATGAGGTGTAGTGGTTTATTCCACAACTTATGCTGTCAGAGGTACTGTCCGTTCCATGATCAAAACTGATGGCGTGAATGCCATGCGGACAAGCCTGAAGCATCAGGTGGAAACGGTGGAATTCCTTTTTTTAGAATAGTACAGTTGTGGTTAGAGAGTATGGTAAAATCATGGTAATGATTCCGGAGAAAGGGGTCTCTGGAAAGCTTACTGGTTACGACAGCAACATTGGAAAAGAACTAGTTACATGTTTGGAGCCACTGCAGGATGCAAAAGAAGTGCTCAAAATCGAGAAGTAATCAAAGACTGAGTTTGTTTTGTTATGGGTGCACAAACTGCAAAATCATGATGATTCTTGTAGTTTCCCCAGTGTAGTGAATATTCTATGAGATCACGGGATTGCAGCCGGATCGTGTTAACTTCTTTCCACAATAAATCAAATGGCTCTGAGTACTATGCGACTCAACATTTGAGGTCATCAGTCCCCTAGAACTTAGAACTACTTAAACCTAACTAACCTAAGGACATCACACACATCCATGCCCGAGGCAGGATTCGAACCTGCGACCGTAGCGGTCGCGCGGTTCCAGACTGAAGCGCCTAGAACCGCTTGGCCACACCGGCCTGCCCTTTCCCCAATATTTCGGCTGGAAATTTGTGAATTGTGGTGGAAATGCGACGCTTGCAGACAGGGGTCAGTAGTTTTACGGTAGACAGAATGCCCTAAAGAAACACCCGCTTTCCTCCTAACCTAGACGTCCAAAAACGGTAAGCAACCACATTCTCGATTTACATCGTAAATTGGATGTTCTTGTTGATCGAATTCAGATGTTGCAAGAAACGTGACAGTTCTTCTTCACCACCCGGCCACACTACAAAAGTGTCACTTGCGCATCGCCAGAAGACTCTCGGTTTTAGTTCTATCGACTCAAGTGCCCTTTCATGAAAGTCTTCCACAAAAAAAGTTTGCTAATAGAGGGGAGAGAGAACTGCCCATGGCAACACCGTCGGTTTGCTCAAAATATTCATTGTTAAATAAGAAGTAGGTTGAAGAAAAGACATGACGAAAAGTGCTGTTACATGTGCCGCGAACTTATTGCTGATAAGTGACAAGCACTCCATAAGAGGAACCTTAGTGAAAAGTGAGATGACATAGAAACTCACTAACAAGTCAGCTTCATTGAGTTGAAGTGACTTCAGTCTACTGGTAAGTCATATTTTGGACAACGGAACGTAGTATTTGCTAGGGAAAGGCTTGATTCAAATGGTTCAAAGGGCTCTATGCACTGTGGGACTTAATATCTGAGGTCATCAGTCCCGTAGACTTAGAACTACTTAAACCTAACTAACCTAAGGACATCACACACATCCATGCCCAAGGCAGGATTCGAACCTGCGACCGTAGCAACAGCGCGGTTCTGGACTGAAGCCCATGCATGAAATGCATTCATTAACAGCGATGAGCAGTTGCTCATTTTCGCTACAGTGAAATATCCATTTTACTGAAGAAGCCCTCATTGTACATAAGGTGTGCATTTTAGAGCCCAGGTTTACTGGACAATTTTTTCTTGCGGTGGTCCATACTGACTCTTTCCAAAATATGGAAAGCAAAGAGCTTGCAGTGGAAGAGAATTGTTTCACAGTATCGAAGATGAAGAAGTGCTCATACCTCTTACGTTTTGCATTTTCGAGGCCGTTTCCACTAGACTCGTTTGCTTCGAATGATAACTCTTGGCGTGTCCCTGAGCAATGAACATTCGCCCTAAAATACTTTGTATGTAGGGTGGTATGTAAGTATATCACCAAATCCTTTCAAGTAGAACTGTGACTATGATACCTTGTATCCGTTGGTAGCAACATTCCATGTTGATATTAGTTGCACTACACCAAACTAACAAACGCATTTTGTAAAATTCTTCCTACTCTTTAAATTCTAACAAGCATTATTTGAGTAGAACTGAGTTTTGATGTTTTATGTCTGCCATCCCTCATGAGTAGTGTTTTCTGTGCTTGTTGGGTTAGGGCGTTTACGTTAAAGGTCAACCGCGATTTACATATTTTATCAACAGTTGGGATTACTTTAATTATACACGATGCAGAAATTTTTGATTTGATGTTACTTCTGTGGTTATTCTCAAGTGTAAAGCTTGTTAGTATAGATTAATTTGAAGTGTGTGGGACTGTGAAACAGGGAAATGGCCTTGAGTGGGATGCAGTATTCAAGGGAATAAGATTGTTTATTTGTACATTACTGTCTTCCCCCGCAGGTTGGGGGCCTTTAAGTCGTTTCTAATGTCTTACTGTTTATCTAGTACACCGACTAGCCTCAGCGTAGTTACTAGGTGGTTTTGTGAAATTGTTATGCAAATACCACGAGTCACAAACATGTGACGCAACCCCACTCCTTCCTTCCGCCCCTCCACCATTTCCTGAGCTGACAGAAAGGGTACTCCTCCACATAATTAATACTGAAACTATCGTAAGAGTGGGGGGGGGGGTGCGATTGCGACTCACTAACTTATCATACCACTGACTAAACAGAAATGATGGGAAAGAAGCTGTTTAAAATCCAGAGTATACAAATTTATTTGGCAGAATATCAGCTTTAATTAGGAGACAACAATCCGTCAGCATTGCGGTTATGGGGAGGACACACCAGCTAATTTTGGGAACAACAGGAGCCGAATTACTGCAACGTTGCTGATGGCATCACCTAGTCAGTCTGTTGATGTGATTTGAGAAAAATATTTACAAATCAAAATTAATGTGCTTGGACTGCAATTTGAAATGCCGGTTTATGTGTGAGCTTCAGTGTCATCTGTCATGCGGAATGCTTGGATCATGTTAAATACATTACTGAAATTTCATTTACTTATAAGAATCGTATTTCAGTTAGCAGAGTGGCGATACAGTGAATTTTTAGTGAAGTGAATTGTGTATAACATATAGAAGAGAGGCGACCCGGTAGCTGTTTATTTAAATCATAGTAGAAAAACTCTCAGCGTCTGTGTACTTATCGAGGGTTCCACACTGAAAGATGTTCCAATTATTCAGTCTGCTAGCCTGTTTTCAAATATTTTTCCATTATCAGTACATACGTAACATCGAACTACGGTGAAATTATGGAAAGTATAATGTGTTATGCTTCGGATATGTCAGTGAATTGGTCTGATGATGATTTTTGGAACGTAATCCTTCCCGCTCTATACACAACACTGGTAACTGAATCCAGTAGTGCATCGGCTAAGCTTATGAGGAAGCTAACAGTATTTCGTCTGCATATTAAAACTGGTTCTTCTTTTTTGATTTCCAATTAATATATCCCTGTCTTAAGTAGCCTAGTTTGAAAATTTGTGCGTCGTTGAGTAAGGAACTGTGGCTTCACAAATACGCTGTGCAACCATAGGTGACTGCCGTAGATCCAAAGTAGGCGGATTGTGACAAAATGAACGACATGTTTATGAAACTGTAGATTAATTGAAGTAGTTAGCAATCTTTCGTTTTAAGATACGTATCGTAAATTTGCATATTTTTCTTGACACCGTTGTTTCCATTCCCAGTAATCTACTTGCATCTTTCGTGTCGTAAAGATAAAAGATCTTAGAGAGTGTCCAAATAACCAGAAAGTAATATAACTGGGCTTTTCATGAATTCTAGAGCGTTTCAAACTGTCCCAAAAAAATATCGGAAATGTAAATTCAAACCATCCATCGTCCCTTGAATACTCCACTTCGCCAGCAAAGAAGAATGGTGAGCGAGCAGAAGCGGATGCGGCTCTTTAGGCACGCACTTTGAAGACTGCAAGCTAATATTCTTCACATAGCCGCATAATAATGCCTTCGACACAAAACCTCCGTTTATTAAAACCGGCATATGAGAGAGGGACTACTGCATCACACTCATTCACGAAATGAGCTCCATTTCCAGCTATGTGCAATCGTGCTTGTCATTAAACAACTTCCATGATAATAAATAATGCTGGACGGGCGCTAAATAAAAACAGTAAGACCAAGATAGTACTGTCATTGCCCTCATTTCTGTGCGCCAATGAAGACGGCGGTAATGTGCATTGCTTTATCGAAAGCTGTATAAATCGAACTTGTGACGCACTACCATGTGCCGAGTTGGTAACGATAGTGGCAGACATTCCCGATGTAATATACGTACACAAAACCAAATTTTCCAAAGATGACATTCTCAACAAGCGATATGTAGAGACATACAGAGGCTCTGTTTTACGGTCTTCCGATTACCAACCAAGCGACCTCTATATTTATTTATTTAATCTTCGCAGTTACAGTCTACTATCTGGGAAGCTAAAATAGGCCATACAGTTCATACTTTCCTGGATAATAATAAATATTTATATTAATTATTTATATCTTGTACTTACTAAATAATTGCTAACAGTAGAGGAACGCGAATACTAGAACTGCTTGTTACCCATACAGAACTACAATAAAACCAATTAACCAATTACCCAACTACTAATACTATAGTTATTACTACAGCTTCTGCTATGTATCTCATCAGTTATTAGGGTACATCTAAACTTTAGATGGTTGTTTTGCTACTGGATCCGCCCTCATGCTACGCCGGGTAACAGCCATTGTCTGTTGGAATCCTTGGACATCGGTCAGCATGTAGGCAGCGATTCCTCAGTTACAGACGATTTCACGATCCACTTTAACGTCTTAAGGTCCACCCTTTCTTGCTCATTTGCATTAAATCCATGTAAATCCCTGGAAAACCACCGCAGTCTTCTTCTCTCGATCTGCTGAGTTCGTTGTCTAGACGGTATAGCAGCATGCTGACGTGTCTCTGGGTGCCTCGTGATGTGTTCCTTGTCTTCCAACATGTGCTAGGTTGACCATTACCCAGTGCGTCTTCACATATTCCTAAAATGTGTGCTTTGGAGTGCCAGACTGCCGCAGGCGCAACTGTCATTCATTAAATATTTGTATTACGGGAGTTAGGGTATGGTTCAAGCAACGAATTATGTCTTGCCCCACATCCTAATGCTAACAATACAAAAATGGTCAATAATACAAACACCGGCCGTGAAAATCTGCATTATATGCTTACCATTCATTTGTCTTTTAATTTGGTACACTTCCATAGCATACGGCCTATGACCGGTCAGATGGACCGGTCAGTCCACTCGAAGATTAACGGAATGTAAATTTTAGTCTCTCCCAGATAAGGACAAATTCGTATGGTCTCCTGACTGTGTCTGTAATATCACATCCATTTTGTCAGAGTTGTAATATATGATCTCGTGTAAACCGTTTCGTATTGGCCTCAGTTCCAAGTATCCTTCGTACTTCCATCTCATTAACTTTCTTTAACCAATAAATGGCTCTCCCTCTTATGATTTGTAAGTCCAATTGGTTTTTCCTAGAATCGCTAACAACGTACCATTCGGGGTAATACAGTAGGCGCCCGTAAATTTTAGCAGCACCACCCGTTGAACTCTTTCGACTTCATAAGTCGCAGTCTATGAGCCAAATATCTCTCACCATAACCTACGACTGATGCTAATATACATTGTTGGTATGAGCTGTCTTTTTTCAAGGGAAGTTGAAATTGCTTATCTGCGATGGTTATAATTTTGTTCACCACGTTTGTACCATTCTGCCTGCCTCCTATATATGACGTGCAAAATGGAGACGCTCTTCCAGGAATATGCCTAGATATCTCGTTAGTATGCTTCTTCTAATCGTTAGAGCGTTTACTTTTATTTCAGGATTCGTCTCTAGTTTCCCTTTCATCAGGAGGCACGTAGTTTCGTGAGGTGCTGATGACTAACTGACACGTCGACGCCAGTTTACGAATCGGAAGCGCTGCACTACATTGCTGTGGTTCTCCTGGAGTCACTATGTACGACGAACAACACTTCATCCGCAGATGCTGTCAGTCCGCTTACGTTACCGCTGTCATGTACCTTCTTTAGTATTGGCTCTAATGCTATGCTCCCAGCAGACAGTCTTTTGATATGGCCTCTGTCATTTCCTTTCCGGGACGTATTAAAGATGCATGTCTCCCATAGCAACAGTCTCACAGGCAGATCTACAGCGCCTATGGACACTCAAACTCCTAAGGCGGCCAAAGAAACACAGCCACCATAGTTTATCCAAACATCGTAGTTAGATCGCATGTGGAATGAGTGAGATCTCCTTATTAATTGCATGTTCGGTTGACTTGCCTGCCGGCCAGAGTGGCCGAGCGGTTCTAGGCGCTTCAGTCCGGAACCACGCTGCTGCTACGGTGGCATGTTGGAATCCTGCCTCGAGCATGGATGTGTGTGATGTCCTTAGGTTAATTAGGTTCAAATAGTTCTAAGTTCTAGAGGACTGATGACCTCAGAAGTTAAGTCTCATAGTGCTCAGAGCCATTTGAACAATTTGACTTGCCTCTTCTAAGCCAGTACTGCTAATGGCTCATTCCTTGCAGCAGTCTATGATTTTTTAATCTCTTGCTCAATAGTTTTTCAATACCTTAGGGAGAACTTTCAGAAGATAAATTACCCGATAGGATTTGGGCGTCATTGGATATTTGTGTTGCCCTGTACTAATAATCACCATGTCAGCATTCTTCCACGGCGCAGGACACTTCCTTGCAAGTGATACTCGTACAGTTTACACAAGTGAACCTAAAGTGTAACCAAAGAGTTTCCATTCAAAGACCGTACAGTTCAAAACTTCTGTACAAATCAGGCGAAATCGCCGTGAGTGTTGAGTCAAACATACAGCCGACGTACCAGGTTTAAGATAATTGTTTCGTAAAATATCGTGTCCTGGTGCATAAAGAAGCCCGTAACTACGATAATGATGGAAGTGGGAGAAATGAATTAAAACTTGTGCCACAGGAAGGACTTGAACCCATGACGTCCGATGACACCCATTCAGGTTGTTCGTTGACGCGTTCACTCAGTTTTTTTATTACAGAGGGTAGCTAACGCTCTGACAGAACACGCTGAGCTACCATGCGGTGCCATTAAACCACCGTAGCAGTATAGGTATCACAGCTACACGGACTACCCTCCATAAGACAGACTTCAGATCACATCTTCAGCTATGTCTCAAGGAAAATTTAATTATATCAGATCTGTAAGTCCATAACTGGCTGCAGCTCATCCTTATCCGATCGTCCCTTCGAAGCCGCGCCGGCCGCTGGTGGCCGAGCGGTTCTAGGCGCTTCAGTCTGGAACCGCGCGACCGCTACGGTCGCCTCGGGCATGGATGTGTGTGATGTCCTTAGGTTAGTTGGGTTTAAGTAGTTCTAAGTTCTAGGTGACTGATGACCTCAGATGTTAAGTCCCATAGTGCCATTTGAACCATTTTTCAAGGACGCCTTTAAGGGACCAAAGGCATGGCAATCACATTGGGAGAGATCAGGACTATAGGACAGGTGCTGGATTGTCTCTCACTAGCTTCCATTGCGTGCAACAATGCGCTCATGGAACGTATTAACGTGTTGTGTCTTATATCGAACTGCGACCAGCGCAGAACTAGGCGAACCACTCCACAACAGAGGTTTTCGACATGCATACTGACCCATAAACATTCTTCATTCTCTGGTGGATGTCTACCGCTGTTTGTCCTTTGACAGCCAAGAAAAGAATAACAGCACACTGGTCCTGTTTGGACGCATTTGATAGTAACGTCACCATAGTTCACGTCTGTGCATTCACTGCGTGCGCGTTGGGAAGACACGAATGTCACACTAATCCCTTGACTACATATCGCTGCTTATACACCCGCATCGGAGATGCACTACGTTACATATTCGCTACAGTAACGCCCTCAAATAGAAAACTTTTGATGGCGCCTTTTTATCCAGGTGTTCACATAAAGCTTGTATTATTTCAGAAGGACCCCATCCGGTAATGGAGGTTTTCTCTTTTTCATTCTCAAAATTATTTGTCTAATCTCTTCTTGTGCAGAGGGGTACACAAGTTTATTATTCCTGTAATTTTCCCACAACATTGTTCGTAACCTATAGCTGAGCATCTGTCTCGCCTTCTCTTTCGTCGTCAGGAAGCAATGTTTCCATCAGCAGGGCAGCTGACCGTTCCGAACTTCCTTTCTGCATCCCATCGTGGACAAGACTGTTGGTGATCGTATCTTATAGCAGACTATTTTATATGACATTCCCCAGGGATCGGTTTCTAAATTAGTTTCCACGAATTTTTATCATCCACCCATTATCGTTTCCCGTAACTCCTCCTTAAAACGTTATTTAACATCCCTGCATCTCTGTAGCCATCGGATTCTTTTTTATTGGGTCATGCTACTTTGGTATAGCTTCTAGTCTTGTTTTTAGGTGTAACGGTATTCCCCTAGAAGGACCTCTTCTGATAGGTACCGACGCCTTCGTTATCCTATGTATAGCCACACTCAGGTCTTGCCCTTTGACGTATACATCATCACCCAGCGATTGACTTCTCGGACACTAAAGGACAGTTCCCATTTCTTCAAAGTTAGCCTCGTTGATGTTGTATTTGGGCTTTGTGAGCACGTTGGCTGTGGTATCTTGGATTTCCATTCCAGCCATGGTATAGTGAGTTATATTGCGATCACTCGATATCATTCCACTCTGAACCCTCCAGCCTTTCACACATATTCACTAGAGTGACGTCTATATTTGACGATGCTCTGACCCTCCCTTCATAGCTTGATTGATAACGAGATACATGGAACACCTGCAGGGTGAGCTCTACGATGCTTCTTCTAGTTGACTTGGACGGTCATCAGTCAGGAGGCTATGTTACAATACTGATTTCGCATTTGTATCACTGACGTACACAAAAGGCTTCATTCGACCTAGGTGACTTATATCACTTAGTCTTAGCAGATACCCATCGATGGCATCACCAACTTGAACATACATGGAAACCCGAATATTGCCAAAATATTGCACTTCACTTAACTAATTGGGGAATAATATCATTAACTAGATCAAGGTTTCTTTTTATCACAACACTGCCTGAAAAACAACCTAAGTAAAACCTCTTGTATCTTAAACTAAGAGGATAATTTACATATAGCAGCTGATGACCGGAACACTTAACCCCTGATAAAAAAGCGATCTAAAAGCTCAGCGGAAGCGTTTTATTCCAGTTAACATAGATTCAGAATGTTCCCTAAATTGCAAAACGGAAGTACAGTTTTTAAAAAAGTACTTTCTGAAAGTAAAAGCAAAATGAATTCATTCTACAGTGATCGTGTTTGGATCATAATAGGTCTAATTTCGGTTAAGAAGACATTTTTATTATTTTAAGGGTATAACGGGATTGTCATGTAAAAATTAAATTGAGCTGTCTCAAAAGCCATCTGGAGACAGCCTACACTAGGCTGTTCATACGGGGGTCCCTTTTCTCCTTTGCCCACTTGCAGTGTCGGGAATATACCGCATACCATGCACATGCAGGAAAGTTTATGTCGGAATGAATGGACGATCACTCAACACCAGGATCAAAGAACATAAGCGACATTGCAGGTTGGGCAGGTGGAGAAATCGGCCGTGGCAGAGCACATACTGTGTGACCGACCACGTAGTAAAATTCGCCGACACGGACGTTCTGGCTGTAGAGAAGCACTATCATACCCGCTTGTTCAGAGAGGCGATAGAAATACAGAAACCCGGGAATAGCTTCAACAAGGAAGAGGAAAGTCTTAAGGTAAACGGATCCTGGCTTCCCGTGCTGCAGCGAACGAACGTCGGAGGTAGCAAGAAGAGAACCGCACCGGAAATGACCGCGGGTAAGCCCTCGGACGTTGGTGCGCCAGGTACATCTAGTCTGCGGCTGCGAACTCGGCTCCAGTTCACCACCAGCAGTGGAGGGTGAAGCTTTGACAATGTCAGCCACTCGTGCTGGCGAAACGTCAGTAAAATCTTCAGTCGAACGTCGGCCGAAGAACACGAGACAGAAGCCAATAGGCAGTTTGTCAACAAGCGGCCACGAAAGCCTTAATAAGTCTGATATTTTGTCTAAATCCAGTCACATTGTCATCTATAGAATTAAAAGTTTTTGGTTCTAGTTAAGAAAATCTTAATAAATAAATGAAATAAATTTGTTGTCCTTCTTTGTAGCAATTCTTCTTATTACCACATTTATCCTGCTTCAATGCGTTAATTGCATTTAAAGTAAAAGTAACATAATGAGCAAAAGTATTAATCGTCAATACAAAATAAAAAGCAGAGGCCTCAGAATTCTACACGCTAGTTTCAATATTTCAGATGCACTGGTACCATGCTCTTGAGTTTTTTTCTAAATTGTTTTCATAAGGCCATTTTTTTCTGCAGTGCATAGTGCAATGTTGTTGGTCTACACTCAAATTCCATTACCTTGGTGTGTCTGATGTCATGTGGCGTATGAATTTGCCTGACATACAAATTACGTTACAGTTTTTCTGGCCAGAGTATCGCTTTAGATTTGGGGTTACAACTTCTTGTATCTTGACATGCTGTGTTACCGTCCTCAGTAGTTATGCAAATTTTTGTTGTACGAAGATAGTTGCCCAAACTCCTACGGGAATCGCCAAAGCGTGCGCGAGTAATGAGTGGGTGGGTAAATGTCTATAAGGTACAATACATATGTAGAATTGTGGACAGTTGGGAGTGTGAGTCTCACGGGAAGCGTGCACGGGATAAGTCCCTGCAGTCGCGCTATTCATCTGTGTCCTCGGTGGCTCAGATGGGTGCCAGCACGGTAGCTCAGCGTGTTCGGCCAGAGAGCTGGTTGGCCTCTGTAATAAAAAACTGAGTGGATGGATCAACAAACGGACTTTAACGGTTTAACGGATGTCTCGTGACGTCCACAACGACCAAACCCAACGATCAACAATGAGCAAAAAAAAAAAAAAAAAAATGATGGATAGAGCGTCTGTCATGTAAGCAGGAGAGTCCCGGTCGGGGCACACATTTTCAGCTGTCCACATCGAGCTATATCAACAACACCTATCGGCAGCTGAGGTTTTCAGTTAGTCGTCATTAATTTTTGTTGTGTCGGCTACTATGGAAGTCAGGATCGACACAAACACGGAAGGAAAGAAGTTGCGATAGCCGGTAGCAAGGATCCAAAATGATCTGTACATTTCACATGCTGATTAATACAACGCTATTTCCATAAAGAAGAGAACCATTACTTAACTTGTTTTGCCTCTCACGTGCAAGCACTTTCCACTATTACTACTGGTAGAACGCAGACTAAGTAACAAAGTCCTATTACTCAGTACTGATGCTCTCGAAGTTTGCGACCGAACTCGTGCAGACCAGTGATGAGCGGATGGTTAAATCAGTGCTGACAGAGGGCGGTGAATTCTATCTTTTGAGGTGTGGCGTTGCCCGCTCTTTTCATTGGCGCTCGGGTCGGCGCTTTCTTGAAGTCGTTTCGTAGCGCTACTCTGGTCGGTGTGCAGTTGATGCTTTAGGACTTCACAATTTTTGTTGTGACAGTTTCCAGATTCCGCGTTCATGGTCATATGTGAAACGGTGTGTTAGTGTATCCTGTGTATAACACGTAACACAAATGGACTCCCCAACAAAATGCATAGAGTACAGCTTTACACCTAATCGAAGCCTTTAATTGACGACTTTATAGCATTTTGTCGCAACATCTTATGGAACCTAATTGTCGTGAAATTTCTTCCACATCTCACACCAACTGACATGCGGGTGTTTAGCTTTCATTCTGTTGGAAGCTAGGCTTTTCTTAATGTGGTGGATCCACTTCTTTTTGTTCTATATTTTGTCTCCCTTCCCTACATAGTTTTTCTCTACTACGGCGATTCAGGAAAAACTGAGCTTTGAATGCATTTTGCTAATATTGACGGGTGGTGCTTGACTTTCTGGTTGAACTGCTATTATAAGTAAATAAGGACATTACTGTTACGCCGGAGCCAAGTAGCCCCTGAGGAACGGAAACCCATATTACACCACAGAGGACGGGGTTGTCTATGTCCAAGGCGTACCAAAAGCACTGGCTATTTACATGAAAGATAATGGAAACAGACATTCCGAGCACTACTTCCTGCAGGGGGGATTCGAGCCACGGCTTGCAGTAAGTATCACTACGCCAAAACCTGACTGGCTGGAGGCAACTATTCATGGGCTAGAACCAGCCCCGAAGTTCAATTCACTCTGGATGCCGACCTCGTGGACTTCCACCGCTGAAGATTACGTTTTCGTCTCTGATTTGGACTTTTAATAGTGTGTGTGTGTGTGTGTGTGTTACCACGAACCTTTGTGGAAAATTAGAAGTGAACTTTTTGTTTGCCTCAATTATGAGACTTTTACTGGCAGCGTTATTCTTACCTTTCTTTTGTTGTTCATTCATCAACCATGTAAACGTACATAAATAAAGGTCGTGTCTGTGAAAAATTGCGAATTGTCAGTCGCTACAATTACGTACTAGTAATGCTTTGCGTTTTGCATCAGTATCTACTTATTGGATTGCACTTTCTTCAAAGGATGATGTTAGTGTGCTTTGAAAATATTTCCACGATATTCAAAATCCAGTCGCTGGCTGCGCAATTTTGTCTACCCACGCTGTTGCAAGTGAAATGGACGCTATGTTATTATTTTCCACAAGCTGAACTCGTTCACTTGTTTTACTTCCTGCATCATATGGAGATCGCTCGGAACACAATACACCACAACAGCTGGCCCTTTGTTCAGCATCGAGTGTCAGTGTGTAGTTCGCATCTTCTGTGGGTCTGACGCTAGATCTAGCCCTAGACTTACTAACTTCGTTGCTGTGGGTATCCATTGTTGTTCGTCCAGCTGTACCTCCTCCCATAAGTTCATTATATTACAATTGTTGCAGTTCACCATTGCTCCCATTGCTTCACAGTAAGTGTTCAGTAAATGTGTTAGTTCGTTGTCTGGTCTTGTGCCGACACAGATATGCTCTGATCACCTACAAATGATCGACATCTGATTTTCTCTTGTAAAAAGATCATGCCCGGGAGCGAGGTGCTACGTTTCCTGAGGAGACGTTCGACGGCATTTGCATATAACACCATCGATAGGGAGCAGCTGTGACGTATTGGTCGCTTTATATCGAATGTCCCAGCTATTTACCCACTGACCACGATTTTGGACTAAGCACATTGCAAAATTATACTGACAAGCTATTGCATTTTGCATATTTTCGCATTGGTTTTAGTAGAAAACTGTGAAAAATTCGGTCTAAAGCTTTCAAGAGATCAATAGAGATGTCACAGTTTTAAAGATGTCCGTAGCGACTATTATGTCACAGCTGTCACGCAAGGTGTGTTACTCAACGTCCAAGTAACAGTACACGTTTTTTAATCTCCTATCATGTTTTTCATTGCATGCCTTGATCTTGCGTTTACTCTTAGAGCTGGTATTTTTAGTCGGCGTCCAGCATCGTTATCGGCCAGGGAAGCCGATGACTGTTTGCAGGTATTTCTTTGTGTACCAATACTACGAGTCCTTTGTGGAAGCTTGTGTGAAGGTTTTGAATATTCCACGCATCTTTGAATATATTAATTAGCTCCTCTTTCAAAATATCCCATTCATCAAAATTCATTGTGCTCATTTCTGAGCGTCGTGACCTCATTATCCAAGCATGTCCATCTGAGACGGTTATCACCTTCTCTTATAGCCTTCTGAAGAGGCAGACCGGAGGTCATGTTGATTTGATCTATCCACCGGTTAGCTGCTTTCCCCCTCGTTATCATGCCCTCCATCTTTCTTTCCATGATTATTTTCTCTAGGTTTTCTCTACCTCTTCTCACAAAATGGCTCAATAATCGACACATCTGTCCTTCTGTCTATTCCTTTTTGTGCAGAATCCTACGCCAGCACCAAATGTCAAATCCATCCGTACTCTATTTATCTTTGATCTTAAGACTCTGTGTTTCGCAACGATAAAAGAAGACAGAAAAAACAGTGTGTTTCAACAAGATGGATCTTTGAGCTGTTCGTTATCACTCCGTTCTGCCATTTGTTGATGAGCTTCTTCATAGCCGCTCGCTTTAGCGTGATCCGTCTTCTTATCTCAACTTCATAGCTTCCCACATCTCATATTTCTGACCCCAGACAGCTGAAAGAATGCAAAATTTCCAGTTCGTTTTTGATCTGTGAGTTGGACCTGTGGTCTTCTATAACTTACCATGAGTTTGGAGTTGCTGAGACTGGTGACTAATCCCTATGATAGGCTAATGTCCGTTACTTCTGTCAGAAGTTCAGCGAGTTCATCTTCGATGCTGGCTAAAACTACGGTGTCAAGAGCAAAATTGGAGGTTATTCCACCAATAGAGATGTCTTTAGTTCAACCATCAAGAACATTGCTAGTATGTGTTCTGCAAAGATATACCGTTGGCATGGTGGGACACAACCCTAACACCTTTTGATACACTGAAGGAATCAGACATACCAGCACTTGGATTCACAGGTGTGAGGCGATTATTGTACAGACTTCTGATCATTGCTATCAGCTGTGGTGCGACACCGAACACTGCTAGCATCTGCCATAACATTTCTCAGGCAACATTGTCAAAGGCTTTTATATAGTTAAGGAACCAGATGAAAACAAGGACACAGAACTCTCTCGATTTCTCAATATGTTGAAGATATGTTCACAAGTTTCCTGCTTGTTCTGCGGATGTGTGAGGCTGAATCTACGGCTTCAGACGTTGCTTCAAAAAGTAGAGCAAAACTTTACTGCCAAGGATACGAGAAGAATTGTTCAGTAGTTGGAGCTGTTACTGACTGACCTGAAGAGAGATTTAGATCTGTTTTCTGGTCACTTCTTAGTTTCCCATATTCTTTTACACAATAAATAAGGAACAGCAATACCTTCCTACGCCATTTTTTTATCATCTCCCTAGATACACAGTCTAGACAAGCGGGTTTATAATTCTTGAGATGTTGAACTGCGTTCTCTGTTTTGTTGTGCAAGATTGGAGATTCTAGTATAAGAATAGAGGGTCAGTAGGCAGTCTGAGCAGAAAATTGTTGACATCAGCGTTTCTGGAATTGTGACATCCGGCCACTTTCAGCGAATTTATAGATCGTTCCTTTGAAAGGGCGTTGCCGATTTCTTTCCCCATCCTTGGCAAACCCAAGCTTATGCTCCTTCGATAGTGACCTTGTAGTCCGAGTAAATGTATGAAGGACGGAAAAGAAAAACCGTGTTTTAACAAAATAATTCTTAAAACGCTGAAAAATCACAGTATGTTGCACTCTTGGTTTGAGAAAGCCTGTAGATATGTCGAAAGGAAAAAAAGTGACTTAATGAGTAAGGTGGGCATCAATATGCGACTGTTTGTTGATGATGATGTAGTGTACAGGGAAATGTAGGAAGATACAAAAAGATACAGAATGACTTAGACATAATTTCTATTTGGTATGATGAATGGCTGCTTGCTCTAAATGTAGAAAAATATAAGTGAATGCAGACGAGTAAGAAAAACAATCCTGTAATGTTCGAATACAATTTTAGTGCTGTACTGCTGGACACCGTCACGTCGATAAAATGTCTAAGCGTAACGTTGCCAAGTGATATGAGATGGAACGAGCACGTAAGGTCAGTAGCTGGGACTGCGAATGGTGGACTTCCGTTTATTCGGAGAATTATAGGAAATCATAGCTCAGTTGTAAAGGAGACCGCATACAAAACAGT
This sequence comes from Schistocerca cancellata, assembly GCF_023864275.1. NCBI lineage: Eukaryota > Metazoa > Arthropoda > Insecta > Orthoptera > Acrididae > Schistocerca > Schistocerca cancellata. Next base: position 575,168,405 of record NC_064629.1, read on the forward strand.
AGCGCAATCCAGATTAAGAGGAGCCGGAGGTGGACAAATCCAAAAAATTACGATTTTTTTTTGCTACCGAAAATTAATTGGAACATTCCTCTTTAATGTAAACTTTGTATTATTGTTCTACTCGCCCTAGAAGTGGAGTTATTACCATTTTCCCCCACGCCTGCAGAGGAAATGGGCGGCCGCTGAATGCATCTAACACCCTCTCGTCACTTCCTGGCGAACTGCTTGGGATTTTCTCGGCCTGTTACGCATACAGCGCCTTATGTTACGCATACAGAGAGTGTGCAAGGGTTGGCTACATTGTTCTCTGTAACAAATGAAGCGCTAAGAGCGCAGAACATCGTCTCTTTGCTGTTTACCGTTTCGAATTAGTTCAGTGTTGCGCCTGTTGTTGGTAGTATTATACTTCTTGTATAAAACGTTGTTCTGGTTACGATGCCACGTTTTAGTAACCGTGTATATAAGAAGAGGAAGAACGTAGGGAAAAGAAAATTAACACTAATACCAAGTTGCGATACTACAATTCCTGAAACAGTGTGTTCTTCTGCTAAGCAACACATGGCCGGCCCTAGCCCTGTGACATCTTCTAGCAAGAAGCTGACTGGTGGAAGTGACAGATTTCGTGAATATGTTAGTGACAGTGATAATATTAACGAAGTACTGAATATTGGATTATTATCTTCTGTGCTGAAAGAAAGTGTTCTGTGCAAAATGTGTTCAAGTGTAGGAGTGGGACTAGAGATAATAAAGCACTTTGGTTTAGCTTGTGAGATGAAGATAATCTGTGCATGTTGCAAGTATCAAGTGACTTTCTACAATTCACATGCCAGTCTCTTTGGTGAAAATGGACGATCTAGAGTGTTTGATGTGAATGTTCGACTTGTGTATGGGCTTCGATCCATTGGAAAAGGGTCTGCTGCTGGTAAACTGTTTTGTGGTATTATGAACTTGCCATCGCCTCCAAGCAAATTTGGGTACTACTGTGAACTGGTAGGATCCTCTGTTGAAGATGTGACTTTGAAAACCATGAAGGAAGCAGTCGAGGAATCTGTAGAAATGAACGATGGTTCTAGGGATTTGGTAGTGGCATTAGATGGTTCCGGGCAAAAGAAAGGTCATAAATCCATGAATGGGGTTGTAACTGCTACTTGTGGTGATAGTGCAAAAGTGATAGATGTTGCAATATTATCAAAACATTGTAGGTGCAAAAATAGAATCAAAGGAGAGCACAGTGGAACCTGTGAGGCAAATTTTAGTGGATCAAGTGGAGCAATGGAAGTGGATGGAGTGAAACAAATTTTTGGACGTTCAGTTCCCAGATACAACGTTAGGTACAAATACTACCTTGGGGATGGTGACTCCAAAGATTTCAAGACTATAGAGGAACTGAAACCATATGGGAATGAATTTGTAGTTGAAAAGTTGGAATGCATTGGGCATGTACAAAAGCGTATGGGTGCACGGCTTCGAAGGCTCATTCAAAATTTTGGGTTCAAGTAAGTTCAGTGATGGAAAGACAATAGGAGGGAGAGGCAGGCTTACTGATGAGGTGACTGAACGTCTACAGAGATACTATGGGTATGCTGTAAGGCAAAATACTAGTAATGTTAGTGACATGCGAAAAGCAGTGTGGGCATTGTTCCTTTATACTGCCTCTTCCAATGAATACCCTCAACACAGCCTGTGGCCCAAAAGATTCCTGGTGCAAATATAATGCAAAAAAGGACTATGATCACAAATATGGTTTGCCAGCAGCTGTGATAAATGCAATAAAACCAATTTTTCATGACTTAGCACAGCCAGAATTGTTACACAAATGTCTACACGGAAAGACGCAGAATCCTAATGAGAGCGTAAACAATTTGATTTGGAAAGTGATTCCTAAAAGGGTGTTTGTAAGCATAAAAACACTGCGCTTCGGCATTTATGATGCAATAGCAACCTACAACCAAGGTAACAGTGTGAAGTGTGAAGTTCTGAAGGCATTAGGATTTACAGCTGGGGTGAACACTGTACGAGCACTAAGAAATATTGACAGAGAAAGGATAAGAGGAGCAGAAAGAAGAGAAAGGCATATGAAGTATGATAGAATAACAGGCCAGAAAAGAAGACAGAAGAAGAAGCTTTTGGAGGATGAAGAAGAAGACCCTGATAATCATCCTATAGTGCAGGAGTGTATTGAGAAACTTTGATAGCCGTTTCCCATAAATTAGAATTTTTCGAATATAAGGAACATTTTCTCAAAATCCACTCAAGCTGGAGAGATGAAATTTTTATACAGCACTCCTAGTGGTCAAACTTACATTGTGACACAGCCATTTGGCAATATGTTCAGTAGTTTCATTTCAGTTTAATTATAAAGCAATTATTTGTAAAAAAATTTGGGTCATTAATAAAAAAAATAGTTGGAAGGAAACTAGAAATGATACTCCAAAATCCCTCTGTCATAACTGCAATACTAAACCACTCTATATGTAAAAAAAATTCAAATTTTTCTATTTGGTAGTTTATTCATAAATGTTCCTCAAACTTAGTGATTTTAACATGGGCAGCATAGGCACCTCCGGCTCCCCTTAAAGGAAAACGTCGAAGGAATTCAGAGGCGTAGTGCAATTGTTACCGGTAGTTCGAGCAACTCGCGAGTACCACGATACTTCGTAAATTGAAATGGGAAGCCCTGGAGGGAAGACGACGACCTTTTCGCAAAGTGCTATTGATAAAATTTAGTGAACCTGCATTTGCAGGTGACTATAACGATACTACTGCCACCAACGTACATTTCGGGTAAGAACCACGAAGGTAAGTGAACAGAAACTGGGGCCCGTATGAAGGCGACAGTTGATTTCCTTCTCGATCCATTTGCAAGTGGAACAGGATGAGGACTGATTAGATGTGGCTCAAATTTAACCCCACGTGCAGAAAGCGAAGTAATGCCTGTATCTGAGAGAACTATGGCTTCAGACACAATGGTCCCCTATCCACCCTCTGTGGTTGGTATTTACTTCACGTAGAGAGCTAGCGGCTGTCTCAACTTCGCGGATACGTCGTTACATCTAGGCTTGCGGCTTCCGAAGATACAACTGCGAATCGAACAAATACGAGGGTTATTCGGAAAGCAAGGAACGATCGGTCGCGAAATGGAAACCACGATGAAAATGCGATGAAGTTTTGCATAGGTGTGTTGGGCAGTGTCTCTAGTATGCCCGTCGATCGCGTTACATCGTTAGTTTTAGTTCTGAGCACACGGGGAGCACATAAAGATACCTAGAACAATAGTGTCTCCCGCCAAGTACGAGCGCCTGGTGAGAAATTTCGCCTGAAGCTATGCAGTCAATATTACATAACTGTCGCGCGTTTTCTTCTTCAAGACAATTCTCACCGCATTCTGCAGGGGCAATGAAGAAGCTCCTGCATCGTTTTCAATTGGACATGTTTGATTACCCACAATACAGCCCGTAATTGTCTCCCTCTGAGTTTCATATCTGCTCACATTAACCGCTGGCTATGAAGACTACATTTTGGCACAGACAAGGAGCTGTAGGCCAGCGTAGAGAACTGGCGGAAAGCACTGGCGGCTGCCTTCTATAACGAGGGTATTGGAAAGTTGGTACAGCGCTACAACAAACGTCTGAGTCCGATCGTCGACTATGGAGATAAGTAGCTGGAAGTTTTAACTAACTGTTGATTTTCACTGTGGTTTCCATTTCGCGACCTATCGCTCCTTTCTTTCCGAATAGCCTTCGTAATATCATCTCTACTCTCTAACTCCGTCTCCATTTCTGTAGATGAGCGGGTTATTAGAAAAATGACACAACCAATTTCTTTCCTTATTCGTACCCCAATCCTTGAGCTCCGTCTGTAATGACTTCGTTGTCAACGAGACGATAAGCTCTATTGTTCCTGTCTTCATCTTGGAATTCGAGCTCTTGGAAATTTTCGAAGTAAACCTTACCAAGCTCTAAAGCGCTTTGACGTGGGATTTAACGGTCCATTTAGCATTTACAACGATGCCATATTATAGCCAGTTAGGATTTATCATCCCATTGACAACAATGTCATGTCACCACCCGGGTTTTTGGTGTTTTTCTGCGTCCTTGTTACGTTTATAGCTTTTCTTAGGTTGTTGAAACAGATACGTTCCGGTTTGTACGTGCTAGCCCCATATTATGAGATATTTTCTCTGTTGTACATGATTGTTACAAGTTGGTAAGAGATTAGAACACATACCAAAACATGTCCTTAAGTCAATAGTTGGTGATGACTGTTGTTTTCGGTATTCTGTATGTCAACGCACGTTGCCTTGCACCCTATTAAAAGATATATCAGTTAAAAACCCTAGGTTCATCAGCAGTGATGACGTTGAAGTGTGATAGACAACTGAAAGCACACTGTGACTAGAAAGACGGTGACAACATTACTTGGCTTGATCGATGAGTCTCTCCGGTTTTTAATACACCCACCAACTCTTTGGCAGTTGAATTTTACAAACTATGATGTTCGGACCATTTCTCGTGGGGAAAGGATTTGCCAGCGCTTCAGCTTCCAAAATATATCTTTATGGTCGGTTTAAAGTCTACAATGCAGAATGTCTGAAAGATACCAAATTAACAGGATTTCAGCGTTTTGATCCTGAGAGGAATGTGCACAAATACTGTGAACAATAAGTGCTCCTTTACCATGTAATTCTTGTTACTTAAAATTCCCTCTAGAATCTACCATTTCATGCACGACACGCTAATAGCCGGAAGTGCTACTGCCGGGGATTAATGTACGACGCTGACCAACATAGCTGTAGTACACGCATATATCGATCGACAGAACAACATTGCGAGGCACGGGTAGCTTAGCACGCCACAGGCTAGCCACCGTCCATTATTTCTGGCCCTAGCTTACGTCGCCTACGCTTCCAATTCCACACCTCAATCCAGTAGGTTTCGGCATCTAGCAAGTGACACTGAATATCTATAGCCCGGATCGTAAAGCTGTGTAATAACTCATTTCTAAGAACATCGTCTCAGCCATTAACATACTCCTTCATTATACTGAGCCACTAGCTGCACCCCGTGGTGATACCTGTGGTTAAACAGTTATTTATAAAAAATGTCCAATTATCTGTTTATTCCAAACCTCTATTCGTCTGCCTCCTCCTCTCAGTCCATCTTCTCCTTACACCCTCTCTGTCCATCTTCTCCACCCCCACTGCCTGCCCACCTCTTCTACCCTCACTCTCTGCCCATCTCCTCCTAGCCCTCTCCCTCTATCCATCTCTTCCTCCTCCTTTTCCCTGTCCACCTCCTCCTCTTCCCTTCCTCTGCCCATCTGCTCCTTCCCCTCTCTCTGTCCATATACTTCTACTCCAGTCTGTGCCCATCTCCTTCCTCCTATCTGTCTGCCCATCTAGTCCTCCCTCCTTCCCTCTCCACGTTATCACCACCACCCCAATAGGAGGCTGTTGGTTTTTACCACCACAATATTTGTTTCCAGGTCCTAACTAAATGTGTTGCAAGTTTGGTTGGAATCTTTCCAGAGGCTTAGGACGAGCTTTTTATCTGTGGATTTTCCAGCATTCCAATATGTCATATTTATTTCACATGTATTTAATACATTTCGCAGGTATTTGTACACATATTTCACCTGTTCCTTTGGAGAATTACGCTCTGAAGTTGATTTTCACGCAGCAAAATGTTTATGACGTCGTATCTCGTGAACTAAGAGTCGTAAAATGATATAATTTTGCTGGTGCTTTCAGCAATATATGTGAATAATGTCTGCAAAGTGAGTCAGGAATATAGTAAGTAATAAAGAAGTAATAATTAAAACTTCATGTTTCATGTGGCAATTTTTCTGCATGAACAGCGAAAATGTAACAAGCGATGAGTTTTTTTTTCCTTTTATCATTTTGTTAGGGTTGTCAGCGAGATAATATTTCATAAAGGTTTGGTATTATGTGTAAAGTTTGTTGCAAGCTACTATGTGCTCTCATTCTCAAATAGTAGATGAATAACGTATGAGCAACAGTGCCTCGTTGGCTACACTTCTTTCATCCCCACCCCTTTAGTTGGTAGGTATATATAAGGTAGACTACGTGTTAATTCAGGGAGTATGCTGTCTGAATTGCAAATGTTATCCAAATCTGTCCAGCCGTTTCAACGTGAAGGACTAACAATCATACTAACACACACACACACACACACACACACACACACACACACACACACACACACACACACACATAAACAAACAAACAAACACAAATAAATTGTCGCCTTTATAATTCACAACCTGAGTACCTGACACTGCCCGAGTATCTATTTAGTCCAGTCTTTCATTAGCTTATCTTCTCCCTCCTCCTATCTCTATCTGCCTCCTTCCTGACCCTTGTATATCCGTCTCTTCAATCCCTTCTCTCTGTCAACCTCCTCAACATTCACCTATCCATCTCATCCTGCACCTCTGTCTGTTTCCTCCTAACCCTCTCTCAGTTCATTTGCTCCTTCTTCCCTGTCCAATTGCTCGTTTCCCTTCTATCCATCTCCTCTTGCCCCCTCTAATTCCAGCTCCTCCTCCCCTTCTATTTGTCTATCTCCTCCTCATCTCTCTCTCTCTCTCTCTCTCTCTCTCTCTCTCTCTCTCTCTCTCTCTCTTTCTCTCTCTCTTCACCTCCTCATCTTTCCTTTCTCTGTCCACCTTCTCCTCTCGCCTCTGTCAGTCCATCTTCTCCTCATTCCTTTCTCTGTACATCTCCTCCTCTCCCCTCTCTCTGCCCATTCCCCCTCACCCTCTCTGTCCAGCTGGTTGATGGGTCTTACCCCACAGTATTTCTTTCCATATCGTAGCTAATACGTGTAACAAACTTGGTTGTTCCAGAAATTTAGGATGAAATTCTTACCCATGGCTTCGCCCGTGCACATGGTGAGAGTTTTTACTGCTTGTCTTCGCGTTTGCCAAACCATACCATGGCTAGCAATTTCCCAGATCTCTCTCCAATTGAGAAAGTGGAGAGTATAATTGGCAGAGCCCTCCATCCTGCTCTGGATTTTGACAATCTGATGCGCCAGTTGGACAGAATGTGGCACAATATCCCTCAGAAGGGCATCCAAAATTCTATCAAACAAAACATGCGGAGTAACTGGTTGCATAAGAAGCAGAGGTGGATCAATACGTTACTGACTTGCTCAATTTGTGCAGCTCTTTCTCTTGAACAAATCATCCGATTTTTCTGAAACTGTAATCATTTGTTTGTCTGCACATGTACATCTACCGATTTCCGTCCCATTCGGCTAAATACTTTACGGTACGTCGTTTTTCTTTCCCTTTGTGTGTGTGTGTGTGTGTGTGTGTGTGTGTGTGTGTGAAAACGACACAAGCAAAGAGAATGCCAAATGAAAAACTGTACAGCCATATCACGTTAGTATTGTAGTAATTGCAATGTAATTTTATGTGTTGAATGTCTTGGCATGCTGCATACCAAATTATAGCCCAATATTGCTTTTGGAAATAACATTTCAGCTATTGAGATTACTTCGACCGCATGTTTGTCTGGATAGCCTATTTTGTAATATTCAAATGGCTCTATTTTCAACATATTTTGCCAATAACATTTAATTAAAGTGCTGGAACCAATGAAATAGTTACTTTTTCTGACACTTGAAATTATTCGCCTCCTCAAATGAAGGCGGCCATTGTTTTTCTTATCTAATAAAATAAGTGTGATGAAATGTTATTAAAATGGTGCAGAACACATGTTTGACAAACTTATAGAATAAAACTAAAGTTTAAATTAATGTGTGATTCAATTGGTTGTATTTAATCCTGAATTTATCTCAACTGTTTTCACTAACATCCTCGACAATCTGCTGAAGCTGACAGTAGTGGTTAGTGATTCACCTACTTATGTGTGTGTGTGTGTGTGTGTGTGTGTGTGTGTGTGTGTGTGTGTGTGTGTAAATCCTAAGGGATCAAACTGCTGAGGTCATCGGTCCCTAGACTTACACACTATTTCAACTAACTTATGCTAAGAACAACACACACACACCCATGCCCGAGAGAGGACTCGAACCTCCGGCGGGAGGGGCCGCGCAGTTCGAGATATGGTGCCTCTAACCGCGCGGCCACTCCGCGCTGCTTCACCAACTTACGAGCGTCTCATTGTTACCTTATATATTTTTCTTTACATTCCATTTGAATAATTTTTCATCTTTCTCCAGTCACGATTTATCTAGAGATGATCACTGTTATCGTTATATTTCCATCTGTATTCTGCAAGCCACCTCTTAGTGTGTGACGAAGCTTACTTCGGGTACCGCTACCATTCTCTCCAATCCCTCCCTTTCCCCTTATTATGATAGGGAATGGTTCGCAGGAAGAACGACAGCCAAAAAGCCTCCGTGTGAACCTTAATTACGACTTCTTAAAGGTCATAGGTGTTTTGCGACATGTACAGTGGTGGACAAAACGAGCGAGATCCCTCGCCTTTTCGTTATGCTGATCCGCACAGCTTTAAAGTCCGCTACACAGGCAAGGCAACGAACAGGCGTATAATTGAAAAACCATCCGAACTTTGTCAGATTGTTTTCAATCATCTGTAAGACTATATTAATGTTGATTATCCTACTAAATTTACTCACTAATAACAGTATTTTGTTATTTAAATAAACATCCTGAATGATTGTCACATAAGCGGTGATATAAAGGCAGAAAATTCATGTTTTTGAGTCCAGAAAGCTCTCTGCAACAGAAACTGCAGATCATTTTGCCATTCTCATTGCGAAATAGCCGGCTTATTCATGTCTGGGGTAATAAAATAGTGCTGTTTGGCTGGGTTGTCTGCTAGCGTAGTGAAAGGTGTTCACTACTCCAAGGGAGGTTTCGTTTGTTTTCGGTTCTAATCTCGATGGATTCAGATAGACAATCAATAAAGCAATTTTAAGAAATTCTCGCGTCCCCCAATACGTTTTATTGCTACCTTTATTCTGTACTGGCGCCCTGTGGATGTCAATATGAAACTCTTGCAGAATTTCATACTTGTTACTGCCTACTTTTTCCGCTTCTGTCAATAATTGAATTGACTTACGTGTGGCACTGAATGATTTTTACCTGAATTTCGTTATGAATCTTCACGCACTGCTAAATTTGCCCACATTCATCGTAGGTCGTCACGGCAATCCAATATGACTGTTCTGAACGTTTACACAGACCGCTTCGCAGCAGAATACCCATAATATTTTGCTTATTCGTAACGATCTGGGGTACTTTGTCTTACTAAAAATAGTTATTTTATCTCGATAAACTAAAATTCATTTTTATTAGTACAGTTCATACTAATTAGCGTTACTTCTTTCATTTATATCTTATATTTACGTGTTGTGTTTAACTCACTAACTAGTATTAATATAGTGTTACACGTGATTGAAAACAGTCTGAGAATGTTCGGATAGTTTTTCAATTTCACGTATGTGCATAGTATATTGGCAGCACTTCGTCGCCTTGCCTGTGTAGCAGACTATAAAACTGTGCGGATCAGCATAACTAAAAGGCGAGTACGATGGTACATGAGACTATATAATTTGTTACACGACTATTCACGGGATCCACTTTCTCGTAACTGTAACAATAAACCTCTCTGTGATGCACAACGCTTCTGCTTTAGTATTTGGCACTGGAGTTCGATGTGCATCTCTGTGGGTTTCCTGTGCTTTCTAAACGAACATGTAACGAACCATACTGACACACCCACTCACACACACCCACCCACCCACCCACCCACCCACCCACACACACACACACACACACACACACACACACACACACACAGAGAAATAAACTTTCACATGTATAATATACTAGCTGAGGAGTATCTCCTTTATGTCCTCTAATAATCCCGTATGTTAAGGGTACCACACTGACAGGCAGTACTTATTAATCAACCGAACAAGTGTCTTGCAGGATTATTCTTTCGTACGTGAATTACACTGACCTAGGATTCTTCCAGTGAACATGTCTTACAACTGCTTGTTTATAACAGCTTTTATGATGTCATTCCACTTTAGGTCACTTCAGACGCATACTACATGGTGTATTATGGTTGGAACTGTTTACAGTGGTTTATCGCCGACAATGTGACCAATTCACGTTAACTTTCTAATGCTGTTATTTTCCTACGTGCAAGAGTACCATCCTTGAATAGCCTGAAAGAGTTTCCATCGTTGTCTACCGGTTCATTCTTACAGAGTTTCTCTAGCATTTAGTATCAAAATCATAAAAATGTTGCAGATCGAAAATAATTACCTGCTTTCTTAAAAAAACAAAGACAACTTAAACGTTATGCAAAAATCGTAAGTGCATTTGCTACTGCTCAAAATGACGACTTCAGATCTCAGTGTATTCATTACAACATAATACATAAACGGAATTGAAATAGTGGTACAGAATTACTTGTCTCCATTGGGTGCACACTTTGTGTATGATTTTGGTGTAAATGCTGCTCCACAGATACAATCTATACTATCCTCTACGGAGATTGTATTTCACTGACAAGTTGACCGGTGCTTATTGGTGAATCCAGTTTCATGTGAGCCAACACCATCTCCTCAAATTCAATTGTACTTGCAGCTGTTTGTCGAGAAGCACGACCAGCTCAATGTGGCTTGAACGACCCATTTCGTAGTACGTGACAATTATTTTCCAGTTGTCATGAAGATCGTTGCAAACATTTCTCTTTAACTTCCTTCGGATTTCCGGTGCTGTGTCCACCGGCATCATACGTCAAACGCAAGCTTACAGTTTGCAGTAACGGATAATGCTCCGTCTTCGACAACCAGTCAAGAACTATAACAGTAATAAGTCTCCAGAATGATTTTTCACTCTGCAGTGAAATCTACGCTCATTTGAAACCCCCTGGCAAATGAATACTGCTTGTCCTACCGGAGCTCGAACTCAGAATCATCGTCCATCGCGGGAAAGTCTTCTACTGACTGATCTATGCAAGCACGATTCACGACCCGCCCTTATAGGTTTACTTCTGTCAAGTTAGGAACTTAGGTGAGAGGTAAAATGTAAATGTCGTGTGACTAGGGCCTCCCGTCGGGTAGACCGTTCGCTGGCGAAAGTCTTTCGGTTTGACGCCACTTCGGCGACTTGGGCGTCGATGGGGATGAAATGATGATCATTAGAACAACACAACACCCAGTCCCTGAGCGGAGAAAATCTCCGACCCAGCCGGGAATCGAACCCTGCCCGCCGGCCGCTGTGGCCGAGCGGTTCTAGGCACTACAGTCTGGAACCGCGCGACCGCTGCGGTCGCAGGTTCGGATCCTACCTCGGGTATGGATGTGTGTGATGTCCTTAGGTTAGTTAGTTTTAAGTAGTTCTAAGTTCTAGGGAACTGATGACCTTAGAAGTTAAGTCCCATAGTGCTCAGAGCCATTTTGTACCCAGCCTCTTAGGATTCACATTCTGTCGCGGTGACCACTCTTTTTTCGGTATTGTTCGTTGCGTTTGGTCTGGGCGGACGTCACAAGGCATCCGTTCAAGTTGATCGTTGATTCCTTTACTCAGTCTATTTTATTACAGAGGGCTAACAGCCCTCTGATCGAACACGCGGGGTACCGTACCGGCAGCACTCAGCTACCGGGGATGGACTAACTGAGAGGTAATAGCGGAATTATTACTGTGAGGGCGGCTCGTGATTGTGCCTGGATGACTCAGTAGGTAGAGCATTTTCCCACAAAATGAAAAAGTCGCGGGTAGGCCTTGGCCCGACGGTGAGTGTTCATCAGAGACAAAGGTATCAAGGAGTGACCCTGAGAAGTGTGCTAGGATGGCACTGGTTCTCTGTATACATAAATGACATGCTGGACAGGTTGACCGGCAGTCTGCGGTTTGTTTGCTGATGGGACTTTGGTGTAGGGCAAGATGTCGTTCAATGACTGTGAGAGGATAAAAGATAACAGAATTTCTAGATGGTGTGATGGGTGGCATCTTGCCGTGCATAATGCGAATTGCAAGTAAATGCCGATGAGGAAGAAAAACAATCCCGTTATGTTCAAATACTGAAACAGTAGTATGCTGCTTGACACAGTAACGTCGGTTAAATATCTAGGCGCAACGTTGCAAAGCGATGTGGAATGCGAGTACGCAAAGGAAGGGGAATGGTTGAGCTCGCTTTATTGGAAGAATCTGAGGAAAGTGTAACTCACCTGTAAAGGAGACTACATATAGAACACAAGTGCGACCCATTATTTGGTACTGCTCGAGAGTTTGGAATCCCCACTAGGTCGAATTAAATTAGACATCGAAGGAATTCAGAGGCTGCCGCTGGTTTTGTTACTAGAAGGTTCGATCAACACGCATGTATTACGGAGATGCTTCATGAACTCGAATAGGAATCGCTGCAGGGAAGATGGCGTACTTTTCGCGAGACACTATTTACAAGATTTAGAGAACCGGCAATCAGTAGCTGACTGCAGAACGAGTCTGCTGTCGCCAACACACATTTCGCATAACGACCACGAAGATAAGACAAGAGAAATCAGGGCTCGTACGGAGTCATGTAGACAGTTGAGTCTTCGTCGCACAATTTGCGAGTGGAACAGCAGAGGAAATGACCGGTAGTGGTATAAGATACCCTCCACGATCCACCACATGGTGGCTTGCGAAGTATGTATGAAGGTGTAGATGTAGGTATAGTTTTTATCTTCAAGGGAATTTCAATAGTAGGCCTGTACTCAACAATAGACACTTTACAGGCGTTTCTGTATTGTTTTTCAGGGTAGTCCCATAAATGTCGATCCAGAAACAATAGCAATTTACAACTACGTGCCTCACACACATTCTCATTCTCGACCTTGTACCACCTGATATATACGTTTCGATAACTGGTTTCTTATAGCAAGAAATTTTGGTTAGGATTTTCTACTATCTAATAATTCTGACACTTCCGTGTTGAGATGCCTGTGTAATATTGAACAGAAACGTCCCTTGAATACCCTTTTCGGGTTCTCTCGAAGTTACTTTTACATCTGCCAATTTTGCTTTGTTAAAAATAACATGTTGAATTCTGTATGTATGCAAATCATGACCCAGTCACAAAGCTGGTCCCATACTGCGTAAGCTAGTACTTTGTTTACAAGGAGCAAGTTCGAAACTGTTTTCCACGTGACAATGAACGTCCTCAAAGCAGGCGTCAGTATTTACTGTCTTCTGGATCGTATTGATCTCTGTCTGAGCAATTAGTTTCACATTACGCACAGGATATTACTCATTTCATCTTTGGTACATCTTAATTAAAGAGTAGGGATGAAGGTATGCAACATTCCTTGACGAGTATTTTTATTACAGCAAAAAACTGCTCATTTTTTTGTGTACACACTTTAGGAACGCCGATTCGACGTGAGTTATATGGCTTCCACGCAGATAGCGGAAATTTCTGTCTTTTGCTGGTAGTGGATATCATCTGTAGGAGCGGTCGTGTTTTGTTGGCAACTTCTTTCCTAACGATTACATATTATATGACACCTTCCTCTTTTCTTACGAGCTGCATCTCCAGCTCTCTCCTGGATGACTTCTCTGCTATTTTGTTTAACTTATGCCACAGTGATTCGTTCCATGCGATCTTGTATACTACGCTATCTCTGTGTCAGGTCTTTAGTATAAGGTGAAAACACTGAAGTTATTACAGTTCCAGTTTTTCCTACATTTAGGGTTATCCCATATTGATGATTTTTGTCATTGTGACAAAAAATTTCTGTGACTGTCACGTCTCGTCATAAAAGTGCAGTGCGCTCACGAAGGATGACAGTCACTAAACTTTTTTTTGAAATCCAAGCGTCATTTGCCACATGGTTTTTGAGCAGACGGTCATTATTTGCGAACTCATGAGGCGTGAAAGAAAATATCATAAAAAGGGTAGTTGGCACACCCCTGTTTGGGTGACAGGCTAATATGTGGAAAGTCTTACACAAAATTTCAGAAACTTCGTCAAAGTCAAGATAATTTTTTTCAATATTTTCTAAGAAGTGTTGAAAGTTTTGATGAATTACTTCGAATTTTATCTCCTTTAACATATGAAAATATGAATATTAGTTTGTCTGTCCCAGCTGAACGCAAGTTGTTCCAAGCACTAGGAAATATTATTCGACTTACGTATTCATCTTCTTTAATTTTCAAATTTGTGTCCTCTAATCCTTCAAATATTTGTCTAGAAGTGCTGTTCTTTTCCCTCTCCTTCGACCAGAATGTCATTATCGATATCTTTTTCATGCACAGTCACACTGTACAAAGATGTTGATGTCATGTTTGCGTGTTACTGTGTCGATAATCAGGAAACAAATGGGGAGCGGAGAATGCACGGGCAGCGACAATTTTGTCACCCTGCGCGCGTGACAATCAAAAACTAGCGGCGCAGTGACAGTTTTGCCACGGGCTTATTCGCGGATCGACAGACAAAAGTGTCACCCGGCTGTCACCTCGCAAAATGCGCACGTCTACGTATATTTCCACAGACTCAACAAGAATAACAAAACAGTCCGCTGACAAAAATCACCCGTGCGCGCTTCCTCTTAAAGTTACCGTTAAAACGTAGAACTATTCTGTTTTCATATTTGAATTGAAGCCCATGCTCTGTAACGGAATGGTTTGCGCCCTTCTTTTAGAAAGTATTTCATTCGATGCCTTTCCCTCACAACGGGTATTCTTCGAACCGCCCTACTATTGAATCAAAACTTCCTTAGAGTTTGTTCTTTTCTGTAATATATCTGTCATTTGTGTTGAGCCTCCTCTTCGTAATCAGTACTGCACTGATTTCTTTCCAATTAGCACCTGTAAGCGGATATTTCTGATGTTACGGAAGGCTCTTGTAATATTACAACCAGCTCTCTGGGCTATGTGTGAATGCGCGAGAGTGACTGCATTTCACTCTCCTAAACGGGGACGCGTTAGCATGCGCTAGAGTCTGAATGGTAGATGAGGCGCAGAGGAGACAGGAAGAAGCAGCTGAACACAAAACTGCAGACGATGTGCTCATCTCTAGCCAAGAGTGACCGTCATATGCGGAACGAGTTCACTCGAGTGTCACACAATAAAAGTATAAGAACGCGCATAGTTAGTGGTAGTGTAATATACCTTCAAAAAGATTTCGAAGAGACAACAAAAAAAATCAGACTGTGCAGCAAATGACAGTACCACGTGTTCAGAAGTTAAAAAACGTTGAAGAAAGAGAAAAGTAGCGTATTACGAATTTCAGTGTAAGTATCGATTTATGATACCCTCTGACAGTGTCTAGACATAGATCGAATTTATTTTGGTCAGTCGTTGCATTTTTGATGATGAGACGACGGATTGTAACAACGAATAGATGCGGTACAGGATGTCAGATGATTCGTCAGTTTAATGCTACGAGTCGAAAACCTGTGAACAGCCATATCACCCCGAGCAATATCGTAACGTCACTGTCTACTACAGAAGCCGCCACTTCACGCTGCTGTTTCTGGTAACGCGCATCACAGAGTACAGAGATTACAGCAAGTGCACGAAGAATGCCACTGGACGCTCGAAACAATGAAAAAGGTTGCGTGTACTTCAATAAAACAGTGCAGAACCCTACCGTTCTAAAACTATGTCAAAACGATTAGCGAAATTGAATGGCTATGGATCACGAATTGGCTCTCCCTCATTTTCAAAGTGTCACGGAGCCTACGCCATGACCCATAACGGGGAAGGGCATGCTGCAAGTTACTAGGTAGACGTGCCTAATTCAACTGTCCATGTATGTATAACGCACCTCATGTAGCAACGGAAATGCTTGTACTGGAATGACCAGAAAATGATCTAATATTTGCGTCGCTTTTGGCTGTAGCTAAGCAAGTGCTGTTGGTGACACAGATTCTGGAAACAGTGGAAAAATATGGCACCAGTTTATTTATAGGACCAACAGACACCGAGATGCACGAAAACAACTCTCACAGAAAAAAGGAGGCACGGCTCAAGATAAATGGGACTCAGACTCCCCCTGACAGCGTACGTCCGTTGCGAGATACCACAGGAAACCACCCTAGTGGCAGCCGGAAAGGAGCCTGGACAAATGCCCGACTCGCTACGCAAGGCGTATGGCCTAAGACATCTCTAGCCTCTGGAAGTTGCAGAAATGTTTCGACGTCGCTTAAGCAATCACCGACAAACACCCAGGCCCGTGCAGACTCAGGCATTACGCATCTTAGCAAATGCAGCGATCAGTCTGCTGAACAACCTAATACTTGCTACCTCGTTTACTAACCACCATAGCAGGTTCATCGCAATGCGTGAATCTACACGGCATAAGTTTTACATGCTTCTACAGTTATTTGCCGTGATTTTCAATTTTAGCATAAAGCAGCACCAGTAGCCGTAATTATTGTGATGAGAGATCCATAGGAAGTAAGCCATGGACTTCGAAATAAATAGATTTAATACTTCATTAAATTACACTGGTCTCATTCTACTACATCTACAGTTGAACCAGAGTACATGTGATATCAATGGCAAATTCCGAGAATAGTGATCGCAGTCTTGGTTCGGAAGGACGTGAAACTGGAGGTCTGGTGATGATAAGTGCTTTGTGATGAAAGATACTGTTGTGTTTCTCGTAGCACGTCCTACTGATTCTTTTACCATTCTTTAATACGTTGACATTGTGCACCAATACTTGGGAATATGAGCTCAATAAACACCCACTATTCTAGCAGAAAGCGGCCACCGAAATTTACATATACATTACCTGCTCAAAAGTAGTGGGACATCCATATGTAATGCGCATTCGACCAAAAGATGTCAGAGACGGACCCGCAAGTATAAAAGGAGACAGGAGTACTGTGTTGTCAGCAGAGAAACAGTAACATCAGAATATTTCGGTCACGTCAGCTTTGTGACTTCTAAGGTGGACTAGTCACTGGATGTAACGTGAGTGACACTTCAACCCTTCTAAAGCTGCCTCATACAAGACCAGGCAGATCTCTTGACCTGATGGACGGGTAAGGCCGAGCATTGCGGACATGGGTTGTAAAAAACTGCATAAAATCAGCGGAAGGAATTAATGAGCTCCGCAGTGCTACCAGCAGTGGAGCTAGCCCAATGCCTGTCCTTTGAGACTTGACAAGGCTGGGTTACAATAGTCGAGCAACTTCTCAGAAGTTACACGTTCTTATAGCCAATGGTAAATTACGCTTGCGGTTGTGTGAAAATAGACACCACTGGGCAGTGGACAAATGGAAACGAATTATCTGGAGTGATGAATGGCGTTATTCCCAGCGGCAGTCCGATGCGAAGGTTTCGATTTGGTTCATGCCTGGTGAACGTTATCTGTCAATATGTGTGTTGTGTACACAACTTTCCCACTAGAGCGCGCCCCGCCAAGCACAACAGCGTAGGCGCAGCGCTCGTCCGTCTTCACACTACGAGATGGCGCTGCCTTAGAGACGGACCAAATTCTGCTTCCGCCGATCCGCATATGAATATGTAACGCAGCCAATGAGATTGCTGCTAACGTAGAACCTTTTCTCCTCGCAGATCACACTCGCGCGAGGTATTATAACGAGTGTACAGACCGATGACTAGTCAGTCTGCATTTGTCTGCATTAGTCTGTACCAGTCTGCATTAGTCTGTACCAGTCTATAGTCAAGTTTCAGTCTGAGCCTAATAAGATTATCCTGTGCATAGCCATGAAGAGAAATGTATAGACACTTTGTCAAGTACCAGAGATATGTGAGAATAAGATTAACGTACCAAGACCAAAGGAACTTCAGATTGTCAATTGTAAACAGCATCCAGAATCAAGTTACGTAATGTCTACGCTTTTTATTATTTTAATAAATGTGTGTGAAAATTAATCAAGATCTGTTTAAAGTTGGTCACCGTCAATCTGCTACTCTAAGCGTGCAAGTGACATTTCTATCGTCTAACCCAACGGCAGAAGATAAACACGCCACGATAAGACCACGAGACATATTGCTGACACTCGCCTACTTCGTTAGAGCGACAAGTCAGATAATCTGATGGTGTGTGTACCGAAGGTCTTACAGTACGCACAACACAATGTGCAATGGTAATGATGAAGTACGGAAGAGTTGGCGTTGTGGTTTTGGGGTGTTTTTCGTGGTTAGAGTGTGGTCCCCTTGTTTTGCTCAAGCAAACGCTAAATTTTGAAGGATATCAACACATTTTGCAGTTTGTGTACTGCTTACAGTAGAGGAACAAGTCGGAGAATATGATTGTTTATATCAGTATGACAAAGCACTTTACCGGCCGGAGTGGCCGAGCGGTTCTAGGCGCTACAGTTTGGAACCATGCGACCGCTACGGTCGCAGTTTCGAATCCTGCCTCGGGCATGGATGTGTGTGATGTCCTAAGGTTAGTTAGGTTTAAGTGGTTCTAAGTTCTAGGGACTGATGACCACAGCAGTTGAGTCCCATAGTGCTCAGAGCCATTTGAAGGAACAAAGCACTCTGTCATTAAGCAGAATTTATGAGGAGATGGTTTGTGAATAACAACATGCCTGAAATAGATTTGTCTGGCTTCTTTTAAAAAGGGGTATCTATATCGAAGAGGAGCAACTGTACAATCTACCTGTATCTTAGAGACGGTCTGGTGCGGCTCGATTAATAAACAACCTTTGTAGGCTTCTGATGGCCTACTCCTATCTTTATTTACGACAAAAAATTGTATCACACATGCAATTACTCACTCATGGGCTGACAACGTCACACTAACTGAAAAGATAAGAACTCGGCAGGCGGAGCTTAGTCATTTGGCAGCGTGAATTTCCTTACTTTAATAAAAGTGACCCTAATATACTGCTGTGACTCATCACAAACATTGTGCTGAGGCATTCAAAGTTAATAATCCACACTAACATTAATCACAAAATATTTATTGATTATTACTTCAGAAATGATATGAGATGGCAGCATTAGTCTGACCAAGGTAAAGAAATTGGAAAATTTGAATAAATTTCTGGTTTATTAGAATAATTACTAAGACAAACCCTCGCATAAATTAATACAACAGGTACCTTCTGGTACACTTAATACGGTGACATTCGGCTCGATTCCTGAATAGGCAATATTAAGAAAATTCAGAAATATTTCCCATCAGTTTGGCGAATAAAACCGAAGGTTTACGGAATCCTCAACGCAGATTAAATATTGGACGCGAACGTAACCAATACTGAATACTGAGCTCAGCCGAATCGTCACTCTGCTATGTCCGTCAGAAAACCTAATCAGTCGCACTGCCACCAGATACACGCCAATCCGTAAGGAAAGGAAAGCAGTGACATCTTTCCTCGGATCGCTGAGTGGAATGCATAGAGAGGAGCAACAAGCGCTTGTAAAAATTAATGCAAAAACGTAGGTTGCTCTCTCAAAACTAATACTTCAGCCACTCTCAGTACCAATACCAATATCATGCACTCCTTCTCTTCAGCTCAATGGAAACAGAATTATCAAACCGAGCTTGTATGATATAACTTCCAACAGGCTTCTTCCGGCTCAGCACTGCCTTCTCGCACAGCTCGTAATTATACGCAGTTCACGCGCTAAACTGCTCCGGCTAACTCATATTAACATGTACTGCATTTCATTTCAAGCCTACTTAGGACTGCGCACTTCTCACAATAACAGGCTGACTGCCTCAGTGCAGCTGTTTCCATACAACGCACTCTTTAGAGCTGCCACCTTCTAATGGCCCCTTTTCCTTCCTTCAAATACGAGACACTCACATGTCACCACAACGCCCTAAGCGTTCGTTGGCTGAGATACTCATTTAAAAGGTCGCCAGTAGCAGAAGGATGTCGACATCGTCCAGTAGGCGGTCTAAAATATACTAAAGAACTCTCCGGTAATCGACATGCAAAAGTATGTAACCGAAAGGAAGAGTGGCTGAATCAACAACTTTCAGACTGGTCTACCAGAGCCCAAATTGAACCCAGTGGAACACCTATTGGGATGAGTTAGAATGTCGACTTGTCTCCAGACTCCGGCATTCAAATCTCAAACCTACCTTTTTTCGGCTCTAGAGGAGGAATGGGCTGCCATTTCTCCACAGACATTCAAACGCCTCATTGAAAGTGTCCTCAACAGAGTTCAAGGCCTTATAAACTCGAAAGGTCGACACACCCCTTATACTCTTGAATAATTAGTGAAAATTCAGAGAATGAAAGTTTCAAAATCATATTAACCAGAAGCAGAAAAAGTATTAAATGACAACCCATTACATCTACATCTATCTAGTCTTCGCAAATTATTTGTCGGTGTATGGGTGAGGGTACGTCTGGCACCAAAACCATTTCCTTACTTTCCTGTTCGAATCTCCGTTCTTGAGCAGGAAGAAAGAAAGTCTATAATTTTCACGTGAACTCTACTTTCCGTGTTTTTCTTGACAATATCATATCGCTCAAAGAAAGTTATGCATCGCCTGCATATCTGTGAACGTGCGTGGGCTTATATTCAAGGAAAGCTGCGAATGAAACAATAAGCCAGATGAAAGTGAAAAAGATGGCTTCATTGTAAAATGAAAACGAAACAATTACCAAAATATACGCAGTCAGTTCGAAAGTGCACACTTTTTTTCTTTTTTTCGCAACTGTGATATCAGAACCTGATATTGCGTAACCTTCAATGACGTGTTGCTCCACCCTGTAAATTGTAACATGCTGGACTAATCTCTGGTATGCTGTCCAAAATGTGATTCAGACGCTGTTAATGCCTCTCCTATTTTTTGACGATGGTTTTTCTGATGTGACCCACTGTGTAGGAAGAGTCCCTGCGAAGACATGTTGCACGTTTTACCCCGTCATAAATATGATGAGTCTGGATCATGTTAGAAGATTCTGCAGGCTATTCCGTTCGGTTAACTCCTGCGCTCTGGAGTAACGTTTCACGAAGTGAACGTGGTATGCTCGCGCGTTGTCATCTTCAGTGACGAATACGTCGCCAAAATGTTAGGCCTTGACTGTGGATTTGAGGAAAATATCCCAATAATGCACAACGCTCATACCACTGTCAATCAGTGACGACAGGAGTCCAACAACCGTACATAGTATTGACCCAAAACCTTACTGATCGACGTCCTTGCTGATTGCGTGACATTGCCTGCCTGAGAAGTCTGCCTCCACTCTCGTCTATCATGATCAACAAGCATCAGATAAATCTTATACTCGTTGATAAAGAGAATCTGACGCCAATGATCGAGGTGTCTTACCAGGTATTCCATTCTCAATCTTCTACGTGCTTACGGTGCTGATGGGTTTCAACTATTGTTCGTAATGGAAAGCTGTTGTACAACATCTGGTTAGACACAGCTACCCCAGTTAACTCCAAATGTCAGTGCGTTGTTCTCTTGCATTCTGTCTGAAATACACTCCTGGAAATGGAAAAAAGAACACATTGACACCGGTGTGTCAAACCCACCATACTTGCTCCGGACACTGCGAGAGGGCTGTACAAGCAATGATCACACGCACGGCACAGCGGAAACACCAGGAACCGCGGTGTTGGCCGTCGAATGGCGCTAGCTGCGCAGCATTTGTGTACCGCCGCCGTCAGTGTCAGCCAGTTTGCCGTGGCATACGGAGCTCCATCGCAGTCTTTAACACTGGTAGCATGCCGCGACAGCGTGGACGTGAACCGTATGTGCAGTTGACGGACTTTGAGCGGGGTGTATAGTGGGCATGCGGGAGGCCGGGTGGACGTACCGCCGAATTGCTCAACACGTGGGGCGTGAGGTCTCCACAGTACATTGATGTTGTCGCCAGTGGTCGGCGGAAGGTGCACGTGCCAGTCGACCTGGGACCGGACCGCAGCGACGCACGGATGCACGCCAAGACCGTAGGATCCTACGCAGTGCCGTAGGGGACCGCACCGCCACTTCCCAGCAAATTAGGGACACTGTTGCTCCTGGGGTATCGGCGAGGACCATTCGCAACCGTCTCCATGAAGCTGGGCTACGGTCCCGCACACCGTTAGGCCGTCTTCCGCTCACGCCCCAACATCGTGCAGCCCGCCTCCAGTGGTGTCGCGACAGGCGTGAATGGAGGGACGAATGGAGACGTGTCGTCTTCAGCGATGAGAGTAGCTTCTGCCTTGGTGCCAATGATGGTCGTATGCGTGTTTGGCGCCGTGCAGATGAGCGCCACAATCAGGACTGCATACGACCGAGGCACACAGGGCCAACACCCGGCATCATGGTGTGGGGAGCGATCTCCTACACTGGCCGTACACCACTGGTGATCGTCGAGGGGACACTGAATAGTGCACGGTACATCCAAACCGTCATCGAACCCAT
Source organism: Schistocerca cancellata (assembly GCF_023864275.1). Lineage (NCBI taxonomy): Eukaryota > Metazoa > Arthropoda > Insecta > Orthoptera > Acrididae > Schistocerca > Schistocerca cancellata. The sequence continues at coordinate 575,190,717 of NC_064629.1, forward strand.
CGTTCTACCATTCCTAGACCGGCAAGGGAACTTGCTGTTCCAACAGGACAATGCACGTCCGCATGTATCCCGTGCCACCCAACGTGCTCTAGAAGGTGTAAGTCAACTACCCTGGCCAGCAAGATCTCCGGATCTGTCCCCCATTGAGCATGTTTGGGACTGGATGAAGCGTCGTCTCACGCGCTCTGCACGTCCAGCACGAACGCTGGTCCAACTGAGGCGCCAGGTGGAAATGGCATGGCAAGCCGTTCCACAGGACTACATCCAGCATCTCTACGATCGTCTCCATGGGAGAATAGCAGCCTGCATTGCTGCGAAAGGTGGATATACACTGTACTAGTGCCGACATTGTGCATGCTCTGTTGCCTGTGTCTATGTGCCTGTGGTTCTGTCAGTGTGATCATGTGATGTATCTGACCCCAGGAATGTGTCAATAAAGTTTCCCCTTCCTGGGACAATGAATTCACGGTGTTCTTATTTCAATTTCCAGGAGTGTACATATGAGGAGCTGTCATGAAACTGTATTATCACCTCGTCAGAGTCAAGCTGAGACCTTGAATATTGGTAATGACGATAGTGCTTTTCTCTATATTCATCTTTTATTGCAACATATTTCTCTTATTCACGGGTGACTTGGCAGAGAAGTTGATTGCAGAAGCGGGAATTTGGTTCTTCATGAAACAATTCATCTTGAAAATAACCCTGATGTCATTCTAGAAATGCCTGATAGGCGATGTTTTCTTCATATTCTTGCATATGGTAACAGTCTTTCTCCCTATATTCACCCTTTCATGCGATACATCTCTCCCAATGGTGGACTACTTGGTTGTTGAAACCTGAACTTCGTCTGTTCAGAAAACATTACGTCGTGAAAATGACCTGAAGTGATTCTGGAAATTCTTGGCAATGGTTTCTTCACCCGAGGACAGAGGAAAACTCACTGGATGGCCTACACCGCTCCTGTGACTGCTACATAGCAGCAGGACTCTTTTTCTGTCTACATAACTTTTCTATCGATCAATCCTTAGAGTTGTTGCTACGAGTCTGTTGCAATCTACTTTGCTCAAATACTAGTTGAGGTTCTTCTGATGTTGCAGGAAGCAAATCAAACTGATTGTTAACCGGAACTTCAAATGTGATTCCTGAAGTGTTTTCCTTCTTCCTACTAGTTGTCACCTTCCCCGAGCTCCCATTATCTCTTCCCCCCTTCAACCCATCTAACATAAAATATCCCATTTCTAAACCTACCTGAAGGGCCTAAATCTTTCTTTCCGTGTGATTTTCTTGTTTCGACTACATAATCTCCGTCTCTATGGAAGAGACTCATCTATACTCTACTGGCTTCCCCGCTACAATCACCCCAGTGAAACATAAACCCTAAGTTCTGACGTGCTTCTCCCATACTAACAAACGTACCGCAACATCCATATTTACGTTGCTTTTACAGCAAACTGAAAAGCACTACAATGCACTTAAACTGTAATAATGTAATAATTAGTAAACACCTATATTTCGGTGAGTCGTGCAGCCAACTTCTAGGCGGAAACTGGAAATAAAAACACGAAAAGATAAACAACACACAATGTACACTGAACGTATGTTTTAGGTAGCAGAAGACACGAAATTACTGAAAACTTCAAAGCACGATATTTTCTAACAATAGTTTTAAACCGACACTATCAGGAAATTATGCAAAGCACTGAAATGAATCCAGAAACGACTAGACGGCAGGTGGACGTTAGCACTTCAATGAATTACCGCAGAACAAAATATTTATAAATTGATTGCGTCATTCTGCTATGTCCTCTCCAGCGGCCTGCTATGGTACTGTTACTCAGGGCTTTCAATGGATACCAGGGCTGTAGACATGTACCTGCTAAGAAACAAAAACTTTAATTACTTAATTTTATTTTTTCGAGGGGAAAAGTAAAACTTTATTATTATCCTTGTATGAGCTATAATTTGAACTTTTTGGTAGTGGTCTTCAGCTGGTGATGCCCACGGCAAGTGACCACAACAGGTCAGATCTTCAATGCTTTGTATCTCACGATAGTGACTGAATATTCAAATAGCGTAAAGCGACTTTTCGGAGTACATTAATTCGGCGGTCAACTTCATATGTTGACAACTCTTCTTGCTTTAAAGTGACAACGAGCGTACGGCATACGCTTGAAATGACCCTTAGAGGCATGTTGACGGACGTAATGATGTACAGAAACCGTATTCTACCGTTCTATATTACAGATACAACACGGTCTTCTAAAGTGCACTCAGACTGCAGGTTTACTCAATTACACATTTAACTGTTGTCAAACGAGTATAGAGTAAATGGTTTTTCTTAACAAAAAAATGTAAACTACTTAAGTCATGCGGCTGGTGTAAATTTTCTTTTAAGCAGTTTATATCGTCGATTCTTTGTGGAATGAACATTTTCTGAAACTTCAAAGAAACCTCTTCGTGCTCCCCCTCTAATGACCTCATTGGCAGGACGGTAAACCCTAATCTTTTTTCCTTATTTTCTCTGTGATCCACCAACCTTGTAATGCTTGACATTACATTTCGGTGGCTTCTACGTGACGTTTAGGAGCTAATTAAATGCGACAGTGGCAAAACACACCTTTTTCGATCTTATGTATCTCGTTACCAAATACCTTTTATGTAGTCCCGAAGCTGCTTTAGCATCTGAAGAGTCCGCACAGTTAAGAAAAACATCTTGAGTTCTGTAAGCAAGAAAGAACTCAAACCAGTCACTGAACTGATCCGATTTTCCGTAAGCTCGTATTTTGTTCACTAGGCAAGAGTGTGAAATTGTACAGAATTACCTTCAACAGCCAAGAAATACGCCAATTTTAGAGCCGTTATTTACTTTCTTCTGGGTTTCATGGACGAGCTGAATTAGTACAGTTTTGCAATATAGCAGATTGCAGAGTCCAAAATGACTCCAAGGGAGGACATTTTCGTTCTCCTATAAGGTCACAAGCATAAAGCATAAAACGTATTCCATAATTCTGCATCCGAATGAGGTCGAGCGGGATGACGCAGTTGTTAGCACACTGGAATCGGATTCGAGAAGACGGCGGTGCAAATGCGCTTCCGACCATCCTTGATTTGAGTTTTTGTGCTTTCTTTAAAACACTCCAGTCAAATGCGAGTATGGTTCCTTTGAAAGGACACTGCCGATTTCCTTCCCCATCTTTGAAGCAATTCGAGCTTGTCTATGTCTCTAATGACCTTCTTGTCGATGTAACATCAAACCATAATCTTCCTTCCATCATCTTTGGTATCAAACTAAGCGATATATACTTATAAATAGCCAGACCAGCCCGGCGCTCCTTACTGAAAATTCAGTTTGGTTCGAGTAGCCAAGAAGTGCGGACGTGCTAATTTCGTCCCTATCGCATAGTGCGCGCTCGGTGTTTGTCCACTTGCTTCGACCGTTTCGCACGTCCTAGTATTTTCATCGATAAGACTGGCCAACTCTTACAGAAAATCAACACTAAAGTTCAGTTTCAGGAGCGAACTTGTTCGTCCAAATGCTCTGGAAGTAGAAAGTTTCTCCGGAGGAAAGTAAAGAACCCAAGTGACGAGATTGTTGGTATACATCCTTTCTTAATCAGCAGTGTGGTGTATGTGAGGCTTTTCAACGAAGCAATCAGCGACAGCATCCTTCGAGAGACAAAAACTAACTCAAATTCTGCCGCACGGATGGTAATGTGGGTGCTGTGTAAATCGACCATGCAGGGCTGGGACTGCGGACGATCCAGATCCTCGAACTCCCTTTCGAACTGCCCGCAGACGTCTGCACTTCACCCTTACAGGGTGGTTCGTGGACATGCTGCAGAGAAGTGAGCTCATTTCAAGACATTCTTTGTCTTTAATCACGTGCGTCAGGTCTGCATTACTTCTAATAAACACGTCCCTTCCTAGTTATACACTGTAGAGTGCAGAGCCGTTATTATCTAAGACGGATTCTGCAAAGAAGGCCATGTCTAGTCCGAGTGTCCACAGAGGAGGATAGCACAATTGTCATCTGGGAATCTGATCCTGTGACACTCCAGAATGGCCCTAGCGACACTCCGCAGATGGCTGAGGCACTATAGAGGAAAGAAGTGACGCCCACGCCGATCACAGCCACTGCTCCTGGCCCGACGGCTATGCCGACGGATGATAAAAATACCAATGGAGGCATAAATATTGATCTAGTGATAGTGGCTCATAGCAGCGTTCGTGCCGTCGTCTGACACAGAGGCCCACTCTCATAAATAAGTATCGCCGAAAAGGCGCTAGAAGAGACGGAGGACGTCATTTGGTAACCACATGACACAGTCGCAGGCAGATGCCTTACCTTGTGCAGAAGATAACGCGCTGATTGAAGCCATGGAAACCCTCAACCTTCGTCCACATACCGTTCCGGATACTGTCACGTCCTTGTCAGAAGTGACAAAGACTGACAATGATCGCCAGAGTGAATAATGCTCCCGTGCCACTGTAGCTCCAACGCCGGCGTTGAGCTACTTGGAGGTTCTAACAGCTGATTCCACCTCGCACCAATCTCTATGGGCGGATGTGTCCCGAACTTTGCTCGTGCAAGAACTGCCACTTCTAGACATTTGGGAAAGCGTGGATGGTGACCTCCCAGGATACACATACGTCACCATTCACTATGCGAGGCGCGTTTATGCATCCCCCGATCTAGCCTCAGGCGACGATGGACGTAGGTAGGTATCCGTTAGCCCTTTTCGATCAAGGCACATGCACCTGCACTGTCTCTCTCTATCGTCAACACACGTACATCTACACTATCTCTCTCCATCGTCTACAGATATGTTGTCGTGGCAGCTGGAAAATAAATGTATCGCACCTGCAGGAGCCGGAATGTCGTCGACTCACAATAGACACTGGACTGGCTGCGAAGATGGACCGCTGAGATATCCCTCCGCAGTGTAATGGTGGCTCGAATGCGTCAAACCGGCACTACGGCGCGCGATGAAGCAATATGGAATGGAATAGTCTCTTTGGCAGCGCCACACGACATAATATTCCTTTGTGTTGCTCCGAGAACTCACTGTAAGCCCACCATCCCCTGACCGACAGGCAGAGATTCGTCACATGAAGGCGAAGATCATCTCACATACGCCCTGTCGTCTCGAATAAGTAGTGGCGTGAGCACCAAGTCAAGGTCGGGTCAGCGGTGAACCTCCGTCTACGCACCACATTCTTCGCGAACGACCTCAGTGCCTCCGAACAATGGCCCACGTTCTAGGCATGCTAGACGGCCGCCGTTTGACTGCATAGGCAAACATTGTGAATGCATTCGTTACTACTACAGACGGTTTTACTGTGGGCAGCATTTCGATGGTGCAGCTTTCGCTGAAGTGGCACAGTCGATATCGGGTACCTTCGACACCCCGGCAGCAGAATCTGTTACGATGTCAGTTACCTGCGCAGACGTCGAGGAAGCCACACCACAGGGTACAACCATCAAGTCCTTTGGTTCAGAAGGTATCTCCTTGGAGTTATACCCGGCCTTTCACGATTTGATTCTTAGATGGACGTCGACGTATCTGGAACATATGAGGCCTAGTGTCCCACTACCGCTGTCCTTTCTTGAAGGCCCGATTATCCCGATCCCCATGCCAACAGGGGGATGAGGGATTGTGCATTCTTGCCCGTCGACTTTGCCCAGCTTACTAAAAATCTGTTCAGTATTTACAGTGCTTTGCTAAAAACCTTACACACATCGCTTATTTTACTTTACGGGAATCTTTAACTCTTCAAATTTTTATAATTATGGAAACGGTACCGTAGATTTAACTTTTAGTTCATGTACAAGAAAAACAATTAGTGAAAAATAATACTTTCACCAGAAACGTACTTTTGTCTGCGTGAATTTTTATGCAGTTCAACAAAATAACACAATACTATTTTTAATAACCACAAACTTTCTCACCGCCTTTCCATTATTTTAGGCAGTCCACACCAAACACATTTATTTTCAATCCTTGTTTTATCAAGAAAACACTTGACTGCTACTGAAACATTTGGCAGTTTCTTATTGCAACGACTTAAATTTAGCGTCTTGTGAAGTATCAGATCCTTCAACTTCTACTGCCGCGTGGGCTAGCCGCTCGGTCTATGCGTCTCGCACGGTTCGCGCGGCTCCCTCCGTCGGAGGTTAGATTGCTCCCTCGGCCATTGGTGTGTGTGTTGTCGTTAGCGTAAGTTAGTTTATGTTAGTTTAGGCAGTGTGTAAGCTTAGGGACCGATGACCTCCGCAGTTTGGTTCCGTGAGATCTTACCACAAATTTCCAAATTTCAGCTTCTACTTCCAAATTACCGCGTTTGCCGTTCATTTTGACAACTCCATTACAACAGTTAATGATTACCTTTTCTTTATCCAGCAAAACGACGCAGCAATCATTTCGGGATTCAAATCTGGAACGAAAAGGAAATTATCTTCGAATCCTCGTCCTTTAATTTTGAATTCCGCCAATACTTGACTTTTAATTGGCTTACTGCTTTTGCCAGTAGCATCTACGACTTTGACAACTTTTATGGACATCATTACTAATCTGTGTTAGTCTGAAATGTACTCAAATATGACTTCATATAGCACTGATTGGTGATCCTAATCTAATTTTGTAAATTTCGACAGGAATGATGATTTGTTTGTTTGCCTTACTGTCGGCGTTCCTTTGTTCTTCCCATCGCAAATCTTGGTCGACCATAAGATCATTCCAAGACATGTTCTTCACCTGCAGATCACATATGTCTGGAAGTTTTTTCGGTTTTCAGATTTGAAAGACTTATAATTTGAACCCATTGTTGACCAGGTATCGTATCATCCGGAGGCTCTTTCTTTCTTAGTTCTGTGGTAACCTCTGGTTCTTCTTTCGAAATTGCTTCGTCTGTAATTATAAGTCAGTATTTCGTCACGTATTCTTCTATTCTCATTACTTCAACACATTTTTCATCGGAACTGCCTTCTAAGTCTGACCATACTGCGTCACTGTTCGGTTCTGACAAAAACAATTTTCTTCGGCAGATGTTAATTTCTTCCTCTGATCTTCTGCCCGATTTTAAATACCCACAATCAAGGCTTCCTACTACATCTACACATCTACATCTACGTGATTACTCTGCAATTCACAATAAAGTGACTGACAGAGGATTCAATGAACCACCTTCAAGCTGTCTCTCTACCGTCCCACTCTCGAACGGCACGCGGGAAAAAGGAGCTCTTAAATTTTTCTGTGCGAGCCCTGATTTCTCTTATTTTATCGTGATGATCATTTCTCTCTAAGTCGTTGGGTGCCAACAGAATATTTTCGCTGGTGATTGAAATTTCATGAGAAGATCCCGTCGCAACGAAAAACGCCTTTGTTTTAATGATTGCCACTCCATTTCACATGTCATGTCTGTGACAGTATCACTCCTACTTCGCGATAATACAAAACGAACGGCCCTTCTTTGCACTTATTCGATGTCATCCGTCAGTCCCACCTGATGCGGGTCCCACACCGCACAGCAATACTTCAGAATAGGGCGGACAAGCGTGGTGTAAGCAGTTTCTTTCGTAGACCTGTTGCACCTTCTAAGTGTTCTGCCAATGAATCGCAGTCTTTGGTTTGCTCTACCCACAATATTATCTATGTGGTCGTTTCAATTTAGGTTATTTGTAGTTGTAATGCCTAAGTATTTAGTTGAATTTACAGCCTTCAGATTTGTGTGACTTGTCGCATAATCGAAATTTAGCTGATTTCTTTAAGTACTCATGTGAATAACTTCACACTTTTCCTTATTCAGGGTCAATTGCCACTTTTCGCACCATACAGATATCTTATCTAAATCATTTGGCAAGTCGTTTTGATCATCTGATGACTTTGCAAGACGGTAAATGACAGCATCATCTGCAAACAGTCTAAGACGGCTACTCAGATTGTCTCCCATGTCGTTAACATAGATCAGGAACAATAGAGGACCTGGGGAAGGCCGGATATTACTTCTGTTTTACTCGATGACTTTCCGTCTATCACTACGAACAGTGACCTTTCTGACAGGAAATCACGTATCCAGTTGCACAACTGAGTCGATACCCCATAGGCACGCAGTTTGGTTAGAAGACGCTTGTGAGGAACGGTGTAGAAAGCCTTCTGGAAATCTAAAACTATGGAATCAATTTGACATCACCTATCGATAGCACTTATTACTTCATGAGTATAAAGAGCTAGTTGTTTTTTACAACAACGATATTTTCTGAAACCGTGCTGACTATGTGTCAATAAATTGTTTTCTTCCAGGTACTTCATAATGTTCGAATACAGTATACACTCCTGGAAATGGAAAAAAGAACACATTGACACCGGTGTGTCAGACCCACCATACTTGCTCCGGACACTGCGAGAGGGCTGTACAAGCAATGATCACACGCATGGCACAGCGGACACACCAGGAACTGCGGTGTTGGCCGTCGAATGGCGCTAGCTGCGCAGCATTTGTGCACCGCCGCCGTCAGTGTCAGCCAGTTTGCCGTGGCATACGGAGCTCCATCGCAGTCTTTAACACTGGTAGCATGGCGCGACAGCGTGGACGTGAACCGTATGTGCAGTTGACGGACTTTGAGCGAGGGCGTATAGTGGGCATGCGGGAGGCCGGGTGGACGTACCGCCGAATTGCTCAACACGTGGGGCGTGAGGTCTCCACAGTACATCGATGTTGTCGCCAGTGGTCGGCGGAAGGTGCACGTGCCCGTCGACCTGGGACCGGACCGCAGCGACGCACGGATGCACGCCAAGACCGTAGGATCCTACGCAGTGCCGTAGGGGACCGCACCGCCACTTCCCAGCAAATTAGGGACACTGTTGCTCCTGGGGTATCGGCGAGGACCATTCGCAACCGTCTCCATGAAGCTGGGCTACGGTCCCGCACACCGTTAGGCCGTCTTCCGCTCACACCCCAACATCGTGCAGCCCGCCTCCAGTGGTGTCGCGACAGGCGTGAATGGAGGGACGAATGGAGACGTGTCGTCTTCAGCGATGAGAGTCGCTTCTGCCTTGGTGCCAATGATGGTCGTATGCGTGTTTGGCGCCGTGCAGGTGAGCGCCACAATCAGGACTGCATACGATCGAGGCACACAGGGCCAACACCCGGCATCATGGTGTGGGGAGCGATCTCCTACACTGGCCGTACACCACTGGTGATCGTCGAGGGGACACTGAATAGTGCACGGTACATCCAAACCGTCATCGAACCCATCGTTCTACCATTCCTAGACCGGCAAGGGAACTTGCTGTTCCAACAGGACAATGCACGTCCGCATGTATCCCGTGCCACCCAACGTGCTCTAGAAGGTGTAAGTCAACTACCCTGGCCAGCAAGATCTCCGGATCTGTCCCCCATTGAGCATGTTTGGGACTGGATGAAGCGTCGTCTCACGCGGTCTGCACGTCCAGCACGAACGCTGGTCCAACTGAGGCGCCAGGTGGAAATGGCATGGCAAGCCGTTCCACAGGACTACATCCAGCATCTCTACGATCGTCTCCATGGGAGAATAGCAGCCTGCATTGCTGCGAAAGGTGGATATACACTGTACTAGTGCCGACATTGTGCATGCTCTGTTGCCTGTGTCTATGTGCCTGTGGTTCTGTCAGTGTGATCATGTGATGTATCTGACCCCAGGAATGTGTCAATAAAGTTTCCCCTTCCTGGGACAATGAATTCACGGTGTTCTTATTTCAAATTCCAGGAGTGTATGTTCCAAAAACCTACTGCAAATCGACGTTAGTGATATAGGCCTGTAATTCAGCGGATTACTCCTACTTCCCTTTCTGGGTATTGGTGTGAACTGAGCAATTTTCCAGTCCTTAGGTACGGATCTTTCTGTGAGCGAGTGGTTGTATATAACTGCTAAATATGGAGCTATTTTATCAGCATACTCCGAGAGGAACCTGACTGGTATACAATCTGGACCGGAGGCCTTGCCTTTATTAAGTTATTTAAGCTGCTTTTTTAGACCAAGGGTACCTACTACTATGTTTGTCATCTTGGCAGTTGTTCTTGATTGGAATTCAGGAATATATACTTCTTCTCTTTGGTGAATTCGGAAAACCGTGTTTAATAACTGTGCTTTAGTGGCACTGTCATCAGTGACTTCGCCGTTGTTATCGCGCAGTAAAGGTATTGATTGCGTCTTGCCACTGGTGTGCCTTACGTATGACAAGAATCTCTTTGAGTTTTTTGCCAGATTTCGAGACAAAATTTTGTTGTGGAAGTTATTAAAGCATCTCGCGTTGAAGTAAGCGCCATATTTCGAACTTCTGTAAAACTTTGCCAATCTTGGGGATTTTGCGTTCTTTTAAATCTGGCATGCTTTTTTCGTTGCTTCTGCAACAACGATCTGACCTGTATTGTGTACCATGGGGATCAGTACCATTACTTATTAATTTATGTGCTACATATCTCTCAATTGCTATCGACACTATCTATTTGAAAACATTCCACAACTTTTCTACACTTACATGATCAGATCGGAAGGAGTGAAGACCGTGTCTTAAATACTAACGTTACTAGTTCTTTTCCTTCTGTAAAAACACGTTCTTCGTCGGCACTAATCACATCTACTTTTATTTCTTATTTTCTGTAGTCGTCATTAATTTCAACAATTCGTAAGCAATCGTCCGAATCTATCTCTTCTTGCTTATCGATAACAGTTTGATCCATTGGCGTTTCGTTATTTAGGAATGTTTACTCTGCAACGTTGAGAATTTCATCCTCTTTCGTTCTCCTTTTCCTTACTGGGACAATATTTCTTTCCTTAGTATTAATTTCAGTTATTGGCAGCTCACGTACTATTTGCGGCGCCTTTTTTCTCACTTTTTATCACCTCTTTAATAACTGCTGGTCACGAACTTTTCACGGTGCCAAATACTTCCATTTACTTATTGCCATCAGGTCATGTCGTCTTCTCGACGTTCCTTTTTCTCCTTTTACTGCCACCTAACCTTCTTGTACCATAATACCTTTTGAATTCCTCCCACTCGCATTGCTTTAGTCCTCGGTACAGATTATCGATCTACTCGTACCAATTTCTACTCCCTCACAAATTATTTTCGAAAATATTATCATTATTGAAACTGTTTTCCGTGCTTTCATCCCCGTCTGTGAACACGTTCACGTTTTCTCTTCCCGCGGTGTCGTTATCAGTCAAAGCGGGTTCATTTCATTCTACTGTGACGCCCTCATTTTTTTCTGATGCGGTAACTAAAACTTCCGTACGGACAGCTGATTGATCTGATGAATTCGTTACTGGCAGGCATCTCTGTCCACTAGATAGTATTTGTTTCACTTCCTGCCTGCCGTGACTGATTCCTGAGCACACCTGACGCCACCCTTGCAGTGTCCTGCGGTTCTCAGCAGTCGCTTTCTCGTTTTCTTAATTCATTACGTCTACGTTGTTGCTGTTTCTTATGTTTGGGCCGTGAAAATTTGTCCGATTACTTTGGGTCGCAACATATGTGGCCCTCAGTTTTCCGCGGTGCTGCTGTCGTGGTAATGGCGCGGTACAAATCATCTAACGCGAGCTGCTGAAGTACCTCGACCTCTGCCACTACCTCGTTGAACAGTATTAATACCTCTGGAACTGCTGTTGTTTTGAAGATAATCACGATTTCAACTCCAGTGATCTTCATTCTCTACTCTTCCCAGATACGCAGAAAAGCTCTTATGATTGCTCCCCACCCGCATCTCGTGGTCGTGCGGTAGTGTTCTCGCTTCCCACGCCCGGGTTCCCGGGTTCGACTCCCGGCGGGGTCAGGGATTTTCTCTGCCTCGTGATGGCTGGGTGTTGTGTGATGTCCTTAGGTTAGTTAGGTTTAAGTAGTTCTAAGTTCTAGGGGACTGATGACCTAAGATGTTAAGTCCCATAGTGCTCAGAGCCATTTGAACCATTTGATTGCTCCCCACGTATTTCTTCGAATCTTCTGGCAGATATTTCCATTGCTCCAGCGTATTTTCCTATTCGGATCGTTTTATGCTAAGAATTTAAATTCTATACTGGCATTTCAGTAAGAATGACTTTTAAGAAGAACACCTTAGCTCATTTCCTTTCATTAGTGCTTTGGTGAAACTTTAACTATCCTTTTGTGAAAAACTCGAGGTGCTATCAGAAAGAAGACTCACTTGACTAATTATGACATTTACTAATCCACGAAGTTCGTTAAATGTAGTTAAAGAAAGCTATTACTTTTCAGTTCAATATTATAGGATCCTCATAAACATTTCTACACTTGAAATGGCATCCCACCTAGGTAAATGACAGTGATTAAATATGAATCTTCGATACAAAGTTTAAACAAAACAGATTAACTATTTTGATAAGAGACCAAAGAACTGGCCACTACAATTATACGGTACTCTACTGAATGTTAGAGACATAGTGGTGGCTGGGGTGGTTTCCTATGGCTACTCAAAAAGATGGAAAAATTATCCATGGCTCTTACTGCGTTACAAGTTTTGAAAATTCTCTTCTTAGCGTCGGATCTCTGTTGTACGGCGCTAACCAATGTATGCCATGAACAATAAGCCACATTTCTTCCACATCCAAGGCAATATTTTATAATCTTACTGCTCTTCTTACTTCATTCACTACACAAGATGCGGACACTTTGCATGCTAGCCACCAATTAATTCTTGCTACAAAGGAGTCTTGCAGTTACAACGCCAAATTCACCTTTTCTATTTCTACCAAACCAGTTTCGTAGCGGGGGGAATTTCCTCCAGGTTCCATGCGCGAACCAGTATTGCAAGTAAATATTCAACATTTCCATTCTTTCAGAGAATATTATTTCAAATTACATTTGTATTTAATTAAATGGGCATAAATAACGAACAAAACATTTTTATAGACGTAACAACAAAGAACATGGTTATATAGATGTCACATTAAATAAAAGCAGAAAAAGAAGTTATTTGAGATAACTGTAGAGAATATAGGTGTTATAATCTACGGTCTAACTGCCTTTTTCCTTTGTTTGAGGCCTGATTATCCCGATCGCGAAGCCAACAGGGAGACCAGGGCTTGAGAATTACTGCCCTCTGACCTTGCTCAACGACTTTAAGGTCATCACAAGGCTTCTGGCAGTGCGACTTAAGATCGTCTTGCCCAGAGTTATTTCTACATAAACGTCAGTGGAAGCAGCTAATAATATGCAGGCCGCGCTTAGTGGCTATTGGGATGTGGTAGCCCCAAGCAGTAGCTTGTCGCCTTCGAGGTGCCCTACAGCGGTGGACTTTGACCATGCTTTTGACGGGGTAGACCATTATTTGTTTGCAACAGTGACGACCCGCATGGCTTTCCCAACGGCCTTTATCAGTGTAATCATATGAACTCTCCATGGCACATCATCCTAAGTGATGGTTAATAAACGTGGTGTGGCGGGCCCCCTGTCAGTTTCGCGATCTGTCTGTCAGGATTGCCCACCCTCAATTATGTTACATGCAGTTGCTCTTGAAGCAGTTATCTGAGGATTGGAGAGTTGTCGGTCAGGGATAAAACTGCGACGACACACCTTTCATTACAAGGCATATCAGGTCACCTCGTCTTTCTGGCCCGACCTGGCCCTGAGATCTACATCTACATCTACACTTATACTCCGCAAGCCACCTAACGGTGGCGGAGGGCACTTTACGTGCCACTGTCATTACCTCCCTTTTCTGTTCCAGTCGCGTATGGTTCGCGGGAAGAACGACTGTCTGAAAGCCTCCGTGCGCGCTCGAATCTCTCTAATTTTACATTCGTGATCTCCTCGGGAGGTATAAGTAGGGGGAAGCAATATATTCGATACCTCATCCAGAAACGCACCCTCTCGAAACCTGGCGAGCAAGCTACACCGCGATACAGAGCGCCTCTCTTGAAGAGTCTTCCAATTGAGTTTGTAAGTAGGCTGTTTATGTGTTCTTTATGTAAGTAGGCTGTTTATGTTTTCTTATTGGCAACGTTACGTAGCGCTCTGTATGAAAATCACTGACTGTGCTGTGTGCAGTCTGTGGCTGGTTAGCATTGTTGTCTGCCATTGTAGTGTTGGGCAGATGGATGTGAACAGCGCGTAGCATTGAGCAGTTGGAGGTGAGCCGCCAGCAGTGGTGGATGTGTGGAAGGAAATGACGGAGTTTTGAAATTACATATATTATGACTTTTGATGATATTAAGGTAAATACATTGTTTGTTCTCTATTAAAATCTTTCATTTGCTAACTATCCCTATTAGTAGTTAGTGCCTTCCATAGTTTGAATCTTTTATTTAGCTGGCAGTAGTGGCGCTCGCTGTATTGCAGTAGTTCGAGTAACGAAGATTTTTGGTGAGGTAAGTGATTTGTGAAAGGTATAGATTAATGTTAGTCAGGGCCATTCTTTAGTAGGGATTTTTGAAAGTCAGATTGCGTTGCGCTAAAAATATTGTGTGTCAGTTTAAGCTCAGTCGTGTATAATTTTTCTAAGGGGACGTTTCATATGGCGACCCTTAGCCGGGATACCTCATTGGAATCTTCTGATTTTTTTCTTGTAGTTTGTGTAATTAGTGTAGCTATTGTTTATTGCTAGCGCGTAATTATAGAGAGAATTTCTTTTGTAGTTGCAGTCTTTCATTGTTGTACAGTAAAACGGGTGTGGCACGCATGTAGATTTGCACCAAGTATTTCGCAGCTGCAATTAACTAGATATTATTTTCAGTGCTATGCTAATGTGTTTTCTTATTTTGCTCTTCAAATTGTGCTTTACTGTGTTGTCGTGTGAAATATTGTGACAATAATGGCGTGTGAAAATCGTAATACTAGGCTCCAAAGTAAACTGAGAAGTGACAGTGAAGACGAAAGCAGTGTGTTAGCGCCACCATGTAATGAATTAACTAATACTCAAAGTAGTAATTTGGTAACTGTGCATAGGGAAATGGAGCGGGCGTCAAATAATGGAGTAGGCAGTGAAACAGGTAGTGAACAGGGAAGCATTATCGATCGATCGGTCGGCAACAGCTCGCCTCAGGAATCGGGAATGACAGAACACAATATTGCAAATACTGTAGCCTCAGGTATTGGGTTCTCACCGTTTTCTGAAATGAGTCAAGACACATTTTCCGCTTGTCAAAATGTGAATGTTGCCGGTGCAAATTCACTGCCGAAAAGCACTGAGGAACATGTTTCAGACACCAGTGCATTGTTATTACAATTAATGCAACAAATGGGACAAAAGCTTCAAAAGTTAGACACAATGGAACAAAATCAGAGACAAACAAAGCAACAGTTAGACACAATGGAACAAAATCTTCAAAAGTTAGACACAGTGGAACAAAATCTTAAAAAGTTACACACAAAGGAACAAAATCTTCAAAAGTTAGACACCACGCTTGAACAAACACGTGAAGATTTAACTACTGAGTTACATAACATCGAATCGAAATGTCAAAAAGTATGTAATGACATAAAAACACAAATTTGTGAGCATTTTCAACCTACATACAACCCCTCAGAGCTCATCCGCATTTGCTTAATCAAATTGCCTGAACATTTAAGACATATTATTTTGGCAGGACGTTGCAAAGACGACATTGAAGCTTTTCAGGGACTGTTACAAGAACTGGAAATTGACATTGACAATCGCGTAACGCGAAAATTGGAAAACAATTACTACAGGTCACATCCGTTACAATTCCGCGATGACGACAATTCTATTCTTACAACGTAAATCGTGACCAAAAGAGACACCACCCGTATGACAACCACTGGCAGAGTAATAGTTACAGAGAGAGATCGCATTTCCATAGTAATGAATATAACAGAGACATTCAGAGAAACAGACAATATGGGAACCAAAATAATTATTATCACGGGAGACAGAATAACTTCAGATGCAACGGTCCACCATGCAGTGGTGCATTCAGGGAGAAATTCTCCACCGCTTAACCGACAAGAAAGAAAGTACAGGAACTATCGACATGACGACAGACGATATAATCATAACAACAGACCTGAATTTCATCAGAACTGGCGGGATTCAAACAGAGCAGGGCACTCTGGACAACGTGAATTTGTGGAAGTTAGGTCTCCTAATCCCAGTAACGACGCGCGCCAACAAAGAAGCAGACAATGACTCGCACCGCAGGCAGCCACCTGCGCCCGCTGGCTCAGGGAAAAATAACATTGACGCTAACCTTGAGCAAAATTCCAGTATTCTTTACGGACGAATACCGCATGATAATTGCATTGAAGATGAAACTCTGCATACTGAGAAGAGCAAAGGGTTACACCACATTTCACATGTAAAACCATTTATTGACGGATAATCTGCTTTTTAACTTAGCCTTTGCAATTTTCACTTCACGCTACTTGTACAATTTGTCACACTGAGAAACTGTTAACATGCAACAATGTTTTGAAGTTCAATATCCACTCAAGAACCAAGAGAACTTATTTAAACAGAAATTACGAATGCATTGTTATTGCGAACAGACGACACAGTGTTATTGTGTGTGTACATTCTTGCTTGTTAGTTGCACGATTACGTAACGACTATAAGGCTCACATACTTAGAACATTTACCAGTACTTCTAATGAGATTTTAATGCAACATTTTGGTTTACTTGAAAATACATTCTGAATTAAAGTACTTTCTGAGAGATACCAGATGACACATTGGTTAGTTTATGTGACAGCTACACGATTATATCACGACGTTACTAATGAGTGACAATTTACAATGTTGCTTTTGCGGTGTATCTGTTTTATATCTGCACAGTTTTTCTGAATTATTCTGGAAAGTAAAACATGTTTTAGTAGTAACTTTTGTGGTATAGCTACAATGAGACAGCCTCTTTCATAGTACAACAATACGTTACAGCACAGTACTTTCTTCATCACAACAATAAGCGTAATAACTAAGATATCTATACGCAAAGCATTTCACTTTTGTTTATCATGAGATAAGTACATTGACTTCTGCAGAACTTAGCTTTCGGAGGACGATAACTACGACACTTCCACAGAGATTATCTTACAGCAAGACGCACATTTAGCACTACAGGACACGCATTTGGGTGCTTAATTTTGTACTTAAACCATTTATTTTTCAAGATTTTTGAATTACAAAGAAAGTTTTCCGTGACACATTTCATTCCATTGTTGTAATCTGTAACACCTGAGAGTATAATTACATTAATCCTCAGGGGGGTACACGCTTACTTTGTGTATCATGTGTTTGGCAAGCACAAGGAGCCCTAGCTAATATGGTATTTGCTTACACAACTTTACACATCGGTACCATATTTCTCTAACACAAATTACAGAGCTATCTGATCATTTAACTCAGAGAGACAAACATTTCTTTTTACTACGTCAGTGACAGATGTTTACGCAATTACACCATTGGATAACTTCACACTTACGAAATTGTATTTTGTCTGTACTTTGTGAACTGTTCATATTTTTTTGGAACCATTGTGATACTATGAGAGCTTTGAATGATGTATTTGGTAAGGGAGCATGACTTTAAAGTACATTCGAGGTAGATGACGCTATTGAAATGAGCAGAGAATATTTTTTATGGTTTGAAATTATTGCAGAAAGCTACGACTTTTTTGAGATTTGACTGAGGTGTTATGATGTTATTATTACAACGACGATGTGTATTGTGCTGTTGAGGAATGTTTATTATGCTACGTATTTATTATGATGAAATATTGAAGAAGTGTCGACGAATATGTATATGTGTAATAAGGTAAGGAATAATGAGTAGTGGTTAGGGACTCTGACTTGCGAAAAAGGTTGTTGGAAACCAAGAATCGTACTTTAAGAGTTATGAAATGTGTGTAAATGTGTGAATGTATCACAGTGCCAGCGAAAATTTTTTGGACACTGTTATATTTATAGGATTTTGTTTCTACAGGTTTGTAACGCAAATTCTTGACCTGTGAAATATTTTTATATGAGACTGTCACTGTAGCGGAAACTGCTGTCGTAAATATTTCCGTAAGAAAGTTAAGTGACCACCTGCACGTAATGCGTCATGGGCACCCAGCTGTGTCAGACGCCTGGAGAAAAAGCCATTAGGGTGTGCCTTTCCAGAGGCACAGGTAGAAAAAAAAAAGGGAGCCCATTATCCTCACTGTTGACATTCCTTTGTAGAAAGCATCGTAAATACAACACCCTCAAACTTGAAAACATGATAACACTGTGGAGCTCTTAATTTATGATATTTACTGCAATGCCTAATGAAATGACGAGAAATATTTTTATGTCTATACACCTGATTATGACTACTGTCTTTCTAGTTGAGAGAAATGCCATATGGCTTGCTTTATGTATTTATTTGCTCATTTTCTTTAATATCTAGTTTCTAGCTGCACTGCAGCATTGTTTAAAATAAAATTTTATGAATGTACTAATATAGATATTTTATGCCTACAGGTCCAGTAAACAATAACTTAAAAACAAAAAAAAAAAACGAAGGAGCGCAAAAAGACATTTCCCTTCACAGGACTTGCATACATAATTTTCTTTTCAACTACTTGGTAATATTTTTCGTAGAATAAGTTCTGGTGCACCACTCTAATTACATAGACATTAAGATGTGAATAGACATTTCCCTTTTCTACATTGTTGTTTTTACTGTTTTTTTTCTGCTTGAGCTATGTCATGTTTAGATATAAGTTGCTGCTGCTGTTTGCCAGGCATAGTGTTACTGAATTTGACTTTGTGTTACTCTGCTAAGCCAGTTTACTATTGATTTATTTTTCCTGTTTGCTGCTCATTGCCTTATATTAGTTGTAATATTGTTGCTTACTTTGCCAATTTGAATTTTTTTGTCATTGCTGTTCATGTTAATTGTTTTGTGCTGCTGCATTGCCTCGTCCCTTAGTTTAGCATCTGAGCTCAGTAGATTTAAGTTAGCTTAAGAGGGGGTAGACTATGTAAGAAACTAACTGTGATGAATTGGAAGAAATGCATTAAGAAGCTATAAGAAAATGGTTTGGCCAAAAATGTAGTGTACAGTGGAAAAAAACTATTTTTGAAAGAGGATATGAACAGAATACAGAAAGCATGCTTGGATAGGATTTTTTTGGTGGAAGCAACGGTTGAAATAAGACAAAAGATCTATGGAATGAAGTTTTGGGTTGGACTGCAGTACCAAATGTTGCAATGAAAACAAACCCTGTCCTTTCCTTTTGTGTTATCCCACTATGTGTTTGTGTACCCTTGTGCATTTATGTTCTTCCTGTCTTTGTATGTTTATCTGATAAGACTTATGTTGTAGAATTTTTCTAATACTCAGCTACATGAACTATGATGAGGAATACTGTTATCCTTAAATATACTTTGCATTAATAATATGTTATTTACTTTGTAAAGATGTTTAGACATTATTTATTCTGTTCTGTTCTATTTTAATGCTCATGTGTGAAGTTGATGTTTCAATAATTATTCTGATCTTTTATGTATCTACTTATCTCATAATTCCTGTAACACTGATGTATACGTTTATTTCTCTTATTTTGTAAAGACTGTATTACTACAAATGTTATCTGTATTATTATGTTTTAATGATGTATTTTGTACCTTTGTAATTGTATTCTCATGTTATAATATTGTAATTGACACCAGTTCATCAAATTAAGTAACTTGTAAGCATTCATTTCACTGCACACATTTCTGTTGGTCATAGTATATGGACAATATGTGAGAAGTAGGGACTGATAGTGTTTGCACGTGTGTTAATAATTCAGCAAGGGACTGGATAACAGCATTGCTGGTTCTAAGGACAATTCCAAAATTTTTGTGAGTGTACAAGTGGTGGTTTATGGACTTGCTATATTGTCTGCAAGACTTCTCAGGACAATTCCAAAAACTTTGGTGAGTGCACAAGTGGTAGGTTATGGACTTGCTATATTATCCGCAAGACTCTTCAATGGTGATTGTGGCACCTGCACAGTCGCAATAGATGGTTGCTGGCTGTCTCTACAACGACTACAGTGGATCTACACCTCTGCTGACTCACCAATATCATTATTTCTACAAGGACGGCAGTGGGTCTGCATCTCTGGTGGCCCACCAATAACGTAATCTCTACCAGGACTACAGTGGGTCTGCTCTGTGATGACCTACCTACCAATCTTCTTCAAAAAGTCGAATTACTCTGCTGTGGGTTTGCTCTGTTGTGGCCTATTACCTGTCAGCATGTCAAGAGTCAACACTGTCTTTCAGTTGGAAGCACAACACTACTTCTTAAAGACTGCATGGAAATCCACTACTTCCATGTGCATTTTCTTTTACTGCTCAGACTTTGAAAAAAAAAACACTGAAATTTTACTGTGGCGAACAATCTGGACTGTCTTTATGGTCTGTGAGAAAATTTTAGCTTTTGACCAACATTGTGTAAATAAGTGTGTGCATTTGATATCTTTGTTATTGTAATTATGAAAAATTTTATCAAATCATTATTGGCCACTGCCCAAAGCAATTTGTAAAATTTTTTTTGTGGGGAGCATGGGGGCTATGTAAGTAGGCTGTTTATGTTTTCTTTATGTAAGTAGACTGTTTATGTTTTCTTATTGGTAACGTTACGTAGCGCTCTGTATGAAAATCACTGGCTGTGCTGTGTGCAGTCTGTGGCTAGTTAGGATTGTTGTCTGCCATTGTAGTGTTGGGCAGATGGATGTGAACAGCGCGTAGCGTTGAGCAGTTGGAGGTGAGCCGCCAGCAGTGGTGGATGTGTGGAAGGAAATGGCGGAGTTTTGAAATTACATATGACTTTTGATGATATTAAGGTAAATACATTGTTTGTTCTCTATTAAAATCTTTCATTTGCTAACTATCCCTATCAGTAGTTAGTGCCTTCCGTGGTTTGAATCTTTTATTTAGCTGGCAGTAGTGGCGCTCGCTGTATTGCAGTAGTTCGAGTAACGAAGATTTTTGGTGAGGTAAGTGATTTGTGAAACGTATAGGTTAATGTTAGTCAGGGCCATTCTTTTGTAGGGATTTTTGAAAGTCAGATTGCGTTGCGCTAAAAATATTGTGTCAGTTTAAGCACAGTCCTGTATAAATTTTTCTAAGGGGACGTTTCAAGTTTGCTAAACGTTTCCGTAACGCTATCACAGTTACCAAATAACCCTGTGACGAAACGCGCCGCTCTTCTTTGGATCTTCTCTGTCTCCTCCGTCAACCTGATCTGGTACGGAACCCACACTGATGAGCAATACTCAAGTATAGGTTGAACAAGTGTTTTGTAAGCCACCTCCTTTGTTGATGGACTACATTTTCTAAGGACTCTCCCAATGAATCTCAACCTGGTACCCGCCTTACCAACAATTAAATTTATATGATCATTCCACTTCAAATCGTTCCGTACGCATACTCCCAGATATTTTACAGAAGTAACTGCTACCAGTGTTTGTTCCACTATCATATACTCATACAATAAAGGAGCCTTCTTTCTGTGTATTCGCAATACATTACATTTACCTATGTTAAGGGTCAGTTGCCACTCCCTGCACCAAGTGCCTATCCGCTGCAGATCTTCCTGCATTTCGCTACAATTTTCTAATGCCGCAACTTCTCTGTATACTACAGCATCATCCGCGAAAAGCCGCATGGAACTTCCGACACTATCTACTAGGTCATTTATATATATTGTGAAAAGCAATGGTCCCATAACACTCCCCTGTGGCACGCCAGAGGTTACCTTAACGTCTGTAGACGTCTCTCCACTGACAACAACATGCTGTGTTCTGCTTGCTAAAAAATCTTCAATCCAGCCACACAGCTGGTCTGATATTCCGTAGGCTCTTACTTTGTTTATCAGGCGGAAGTGCGGAACTGTATCGAACGCCTTCCGGAAGTCAAGGAAAATAGTATCTACCTGGGAGCCTGTATCTAATATTTTCTGGGTCTCATGAACAAATAAAGCGAGTTGGGTCTCACACGATCTCTGTTTCCGGAATCCATGTTGATTGCTACAGAGTAGATTCTGGGTTTCCAAAAACGACAGGATACGCGAGCAAAAAACATGTTCTAAAATTCTACAACAGATCGACGTCAGAGATATAGGTCTATAGTTTTGTGCATCTGCTCGACGACCCTTCTTGAAGACTGGGACTATCTGTGCTGTTTTCCAATCATTT
Source organism: Schistocerca cancellata (assembly GCF_023864275.1). NCBI lineage: Eukaryota > Metazoa > Arthropoda > Insecta > Orthoptera > Acrididae > Schistocerca > Schistocerca cancellata. Next base: position 575,212,876 of record NC_064629.1, read on the forward strand.
GGAACCTTCCGTTCCTCTAGAGACTTGCGGTACACGGCTGTTAGAAGGGGGGCAAGTTCTTTCGCGTACTCTGTAGAATCGAATTGGTATCCCGTCAGGTCCAGTGGACTTTCCTCTGTTGAGTGATTGCAGTTGCTTTTCTATTCCTTGGACACTTATTTCGATGTCAGCCATTTTTTCGTTTGTGCGAGGATTTAGAGAAGGAACTGCAGTGCAGTCTTCCTCTGTGAAACAGCTTTGGAAAAAGGTGTTTAGTATTTCAGCTTTATGCGTGCCGGTACGGGAATCATTCATGTAATACGGGACGGCGGCGTGTAATTATACGAAAGTGGACAAGTCTTGGTCGATGAACGCTGGTAGAGCTCTCCTGGAGGGCAGTGTAGCACACCCATGCAGATGATGGACACTCCTAAATGTCTGGGAACTCTTTCTACCCGCGGTATCTGCCGCACGGTGACGATGAATTATAGACACCTTCTACAGGCAGTCCGAACGGGTGTCAGGAGGCACTTGTTACTAGCGTTGGATATGGCCCGACGAGTCACCTTCATCAACAACTATATGGCTTTCAGAATACCACATCTGGCTCATATTCTCCCTATGACCTCGGTGATGGCACAACAAGTACTGGCTGTAATCGGTTATTTCGTTAGCGCTGGACGTATCCTCAAGATACGGTACGTATCCCTCATTCTCCCCACTCGCCACAGTGTATTTGTCAACATCCATGTGAGGGCAGCTGCACCGTATTTCAGCAGAGTTGTTAAGCTATGGACTCATCACCGCAATAATATCACTCGTCCCCTGATTCAGTCACCAATGCCTGCGTCCCTCCTTCCGCCCACTGCGATTGCACACATCGTGCCATCTCTCTCACATATAAGACCGTTTTCCTTGAATATAGCTATGTGTATGCTGACTTGGATTAAAATTTCCCCATCAGAAGTAGTCGTTAATTTACTATTTTTTGGTTTAAGAGACCATTACTTACTTTCAGTCATCTGATGTATTTCAAGGTGTACTAATTGTTTAGTTATTTTAGATTGACACTCTAATGTTATATATTTTAACTAACTCTGTAAGTAGGCTGTTTATGTTTTCTTTATGTAAGTAGGCTGTTTATGTTTTCTTATTGGCAACATTACATAGCGCTCTGTATGAAAATCACTGGCTGTGCTGTGTGCAGTCTGTGGCTAGTTTGCATTGTTGTCTGCCATTGTAGTGTTGGGCAGCGGCAGCTGAATGTGAACAGCGCGTAGCGTTGCGCAGTTAGAGGTGAGCCGAAAGCAGTGGTGGATGTGTGGAAGGAAATGGCGGAGTTTTGAAATTACATATATTATGACTTTTGATGATATTAAGGTAAATACATTGTTTGTTCTCTATTAAAATCTTTCATTTGCTAACTATCCCTATCAGTAGTTAGTGCCTTCCGTAGTTTGAATCTTTTATTTAGCTGGCAGTAGTGGCGCTCGCTGTATTGCAGTAGTTCGAGTAACGAAGATTTTTGGTGTGGTAAGTGATTTGTGAAACGTATAGGTTAATGTTAGTCAGGGCCATTCTTTTGTAGGGATTTTTGAAAGTCAGATTGCGTTGCGCTAAAAATATTGTGTCAGTTTAAGCACAGTCCTGTATAAATTTTTCTAAGGGGACGTTTCATATGTCGACCCTTAGCCGAGGATACCTCACTGGAATCTTCTGATTTTTTCTTGTAGTTTGTGTAATTAGTGTAGCTTTTGTTTATTGCTAGTGCGTAATTGTAGAGAGAATCTCCTTTGTAGTTGCAGTCTTTCATTGTTGTACAGTAAAACAGTTGTGACATGCATGTAGATTTGCACCAAGTATTTCGCAGCTGCGCTTGCAATTAACTAGATATTATTTTCAGTGCTATGTTAATGTATTCCCCTATTTTTGCTCTTCAAATTGTGCTTTTCTGTGTTGTTGTGTGAAATATTGTGACAATAATGGCGTGTGAAAAACGTAATACTAGGCTCCAAAGTAAACTGAGAAATGACAGTGAAGACGAAAGTAGTGTGTTAGCGCCACCATGTAATGAATTAACTAATGTTCAACATAGTAATTTGGTAACTGTGCATAGGGAAATGGAGCGGGCGGCAAACAATGGCGTAGGCAGTGAAACAATTAGTGAACAGGGAAGCATTATCGATCGATCGCTCGGCAACAGCTCGCCTCAGGAATCCGAAATGATAGGACACAATTTTGCAAATACTGTAGATTCAGGTTTTGCGTCCTCACCGTTTTCTCAAATAAGTCAAGATACATTTTCTGCTTGTCAAAATGTGAATGTTGCTGGTGCAAATGCACTGCCGAAAAGTGTAGAGGAACAGATTCCAGACACTAATGCATTGTTATTACAATTAATGCAACAAATGGGACAAAATCTTCAAAAGTTAGACACAATGGAACAAAATCTTCGGAAGTTAGACACCACACTTGAACAAACACGTGAAGATTTAACTACTGAGTTACATAACATTGAATCTAAATGTCAAAAAGTCTGTAATGACGTAAAAACACAAATTTGTGAGCATTTTCAACCTATTTTTTCGCGGCACGAAAATGCATTACAGAATCACGAAGCAGCCATAAAAGAACTGCAAACCATTGTTCATGAAAATCATGAGACCTTGTGGGCTAAAATTGACTCAGTTGCATCTACCGATTCGGTTACGCAACTTGCAAAAACTCAGGAAAACTTAAAGGACACAGTAAATTTGATTTCAACACAAATGGACACTCTGAAACTTGGTTCAGAAAAACACACTGAGGAAATGTGTTCACTATCGGAGAAAGTAGCCGGACTTTCGGATCAAGTCACTAACTTATCTACAAAGGTAGATGATGATCTGAATGACACAAGACCTGTAGCCTTCACTGACACAGAAGAGTATGAACAAATTACAAAATTCAAACAAAATCAAAATCAAATCAATACACAGTACAAAAGAGAAATCCGGGAAGTACAAGATCAGTTGACGCAGTTAATACAAGAATTACATATTTCAGAGGACACTCGCGCTCCAGTACGGGAAGAGGGAGATAGAAATACGGAACAACCACAAAATAATAACACAGGACACTTCGGAAATTATGAAAGAAATTGGCAAGGCGCATTGGATTTTGAGATGGAACCGCCGAAACGAAGTAACAAAGAGCGATGTGCGACTCGCCGACACGATGATTTCGACTATAAGCTGTTCATTACTACACGTATATTCAAAACATTTAAGAATTCTGGCAACGACATTCATCCACAAGCATGGCTTCATCAATTTTCTCATTGTTTTCCTCCCAACTGGTCATTGGAGCACAGGTTAGAATTTATGTGTGGCTACTTGGAGAATGAACCAGCTGTAAGAATGCGATCGGTCATTCACGATTGTCACAGTGAAGGAGAATTTTACCATGCGTTTCTCTCAGCATATTAGTCTCAAACTACACAAGACCGAGTAAAACACAGCATCATAATGATGAAACATTTCGAACAATCTGAATTTTCCAGTCTTGTCAAATATTTTGAAGACATGTTGCACAAGAATCAGTATCTTTCAAACCCATACAGCCCCTCAGAACCCATCCGCATTTGCTTACTGAAATTGCCTGAACATTTAAGAAATATTATTTTGGCAGGACGTTGCAAAGACGACATTGAAGCTTTTCAGGGACTCTTACAAGAATTAGAAATTGACACAGACAGTCGCAGGATGCGAAAACAGGAAAACAATCACTACAGGTCACATCCGTCACAATTCTGTGACGATAGAAACAATAATTGGACACGACAATTCTATTCTTACAACGTAAATCGTGACCAAAAGAGACACGACCCGTATGACAACCACTGGCAGAGTAATAGTTACAGAGAGAGATCGCATTTCCGTAGTAATGACTATCACAGAGACAATCAGAGAAACAGACAATATGGGAACCAAAATAATTATTACCAAGGGAGACAGAATAACTTCAGACGCAACAGTTCAGCGCGCAGTTATGATTCAGGAAGCAATTCTCCGCCACTTGACCGACAAGAAAGAAATTATGAAATCTACCGATGTGACGACAGACGAGACAATCGTAACGACAGACTTCAATTGCATCAGAACTGGCGAGACTCAAACAGAGCAGGACACTTTCGACAACGTGAATTTGAAGAAGCTAGGTCTCCTAATACCAATAACGACACGCGCCAACAAAGGAACAGACAATGACTCGCACTGCAGGCTGCCGCGTGCGCCGGCTGGCTCCGGGAAAAATTACATAGACGCTAACCTTGAGAAAAATTCCAGTATTCTTTACCGACGTATAACACATGTTAATTGCATTAAAGTTGAAACTCTGCGTACTAGGAAGAGTAAAGGTATACACCACATTTCACATGTAAAACCGTTTATTGAAAGACAATCTGCTTTATAACTTTGTCTTTGCCATAAAACGTTTCACTTCACGTTATTAGTATGCTTTAGAAACTGTTACCATGACACAATGTTTGAAGTTAAATATCCAGTCAAGAACCAAGAGAACTTATTTAAACAGAAATTACGAATGCATTGTTATTGCGAACAGACGACACAGTGTTATTGTGTGTGTACATTCTTGTTTGTTAGTTGCACGATTACATAATGACTATAAAGCTCACATACTTAGAACATTTACCAGTACTGCTAATGAGATTTTAATGCAACATTTTGGTTTACTTGAAAATACATTCTGAATTAAAGTACTTTCTGAGAGATACCAGATGACACAGTGGTTAGTTTATGTGACAGCTACACGATTTTATCACGACGCTACTAATGAGTGACAATTTACAATGTTGCTTTTGCGATGTTTCTGTTTCATATCTGCACAGTTTTTCTGTATTATTCTGGAAAGTAAAACATGTTTTAGTAGTAACTTTTGTGGTATAGCTACAATGACACAACCTTTTCCGTAGCACAACAATACGTTACAGCACAGTAATTTCTTCATCACAACAATAAGCATAATAACTAAGATATCTATACGCAATGCATTTCACTTTTGTTTATCATGAGGTAAGTACATTGACTTCTGCAGAACTTAGCTTTTGGAGGACAATAACTGCGACACTTCCACAGAGATTATCTTACAGCAAGACGCACATTTAGGGCTACAGGACATGTATTTGAGTGATTAATTTTGTACTTAAAACATTTATTTTTAAAGATATTTGAAGTACAATGACACAAAGTTTTTCCGTTATACATTTCATTCCATTGCTGTAATCTGTAACACCTGAGGGTATAATTACATTAATCCTCAGGGGGGTACACGCCTACTTTGTGTACCATGTGTTTGGCAAGCACAAGGAGCCCTAGCTAATATGGTATTTGCTTATACAACTTTACACATCGGTACCATATTTCTCTAACACAAATTACAGATCTATCTGATCATTTAACTGAGAGAGACAAACTTTTTTATTACGTCAGTGATATATGTTTACGCAATTACACCATTGGATAACTTCACACTTACGAAATTGTATTTTGTCTGTACATTGTGAACTGTTCATATTTTTTCGGACCCATTGTGATATTATGAGAGCTTTGAATGATATATTTGGTATGGGATCACGAGTTTTAAAGTACATTTGAGGCAGATGACACTTTTGACATGAGCAGAGAATTTTTTTTTTTAATTATTGGAAGAAGCTATGACGATTTTGAGAATTGACTGAGATGTTGTGATATTATTACGATGACGATGTGTATTATGCTGTTGAGGTATCTTTATGATAAATAAGCCGATGTTATATGAGGAATTTGATTATGCTACGTATTTATGATGATGAAATATTGAAGAAGTGTCTACGAATATGTATATGTGTAATAAAGCAAGGAATAATGAGTAGTGGTTAGGGACTCTGCTTTGTGAAAAAGGTTGTTGGAAACCAAGAATCGTACTTTAAGAGTTATGAAATGTATGTAAATGCGTGAATGTATTACAATGCCGACGAAAATTTTTTGGACACTGTTATATCAATAGCATTTTGTTTCCACAGATTTGTAACGCAAATTCTTGACCTGTTTATATGAGACTGTCACTGTAGCGGAAACTGCTGTCGTAAATATTTCCGTAAGAAAGTTAATGGACCACCTGCACGTAATGCGTCGTGGGCACCCAGCTTTGTCAGACGTCCGAAAAATAAAAGCCATTAGTGTGCCTTTCAGAGGCGCAGGTGGAGAAAAAAAAGGGGCCATTATCATCGCTATTGACATTCCTTTGTACAAAGCATTGCAAATACGACACGATCATTACTTGGAAACATAATTTATCGTACTTTGTGCTACTTACTGAAATGCTTATGAATTGATGGGAAATATTCTTACATCTGCAAACCTGATTATGACAAGTGTCTTTCTACGAGAGTTAAGAGCTACTGACTTACGAAATGCCACATAGCTATTGAATGATGTTTTTATGCTTGGGTTTGCGTAATTGCTTATTTCATTTGATATCTGTTTCCAGCTGTGTTGCAGCATTGGTTTCATAAAATAAACTTAAATGCATTTGCTAATGTGAACACTTTCTGTCAACAGATCTATTAATAATTATTTTACGATCCACATTGTTAGAAAAAGGAGCTCTTGGAATGGAAAGAACAATAAGAAGGGACTAATAACAGTAACTGCATATATAATTTTCTTTTCGAGTACTTGGTAATTTTTTGTAGAATTAGTTTTTGTGGTGCACCACTTTAATTACATAGACATTAAGATGTGAATATACATTTCCCTTATCTGCATTGTTGTTTTTACTGTAATATTTTTTCTGCTTGAGCTATGTCATGTTTAGGTATAAGTTACTGCTGTTTGCTGGGCATAGTGTTACTGAATTTGACTTTGTGTTACTCTTCTAAGCTAGTTTTACTACTGATTTATTTTTCTTGTTTGCTGCACAGTGCCTTATATTAGTTGTAATATTGTTGCTTACTTTGCTAATTTGAATTTTTTTGTCATTGCTGTTCGTGTTGATTGTTTTGTTCTGCTGCATTGCCTCGTCCCTTAGTTTAGCATCTGAGCTCAGTAGAATTAAGTTAGCTTAAGAGGGGGTAGCCTATAAGAGAATGAGTTGTGATGAATTTGAAGAAATGCACTGAGAGGTTATACGAGAAAAATACAGCAAGCATGCTTGGATAGGATTATTTTGGCTGGAGCAAATATCGAAATAAGACGAAAGATCTATGGAATGAAGTTTTGGGTTGGACTGCAGTATCAAATGTTACACTGAAAACGAACCCTGTCCTTTCCTTTTGTGTTATCCCACTATGTGTTTGTGTACCCTTGTGTATTTGTTTTCTTCCTGTCTCTGTGTAGTTTCATAGAATTTTTTCTTCTTCTAATACTAAGCTACATTCAGTATGATGAGGAATACTGTTATCCTCAAATATAATTGGCATTAATAATATGTTATTTACCTTGTAAATATGCTTAGACATTATTTATTCTGTTTTGTTTTAATGCTCATGTGTGAAGTTGATGTTTCGAAAGTTATTCTGATCTTTTATGTATGTACTCATGTAATAATTCCTGTAACACTGATGTATGTGTTATTTCTATTCTGTTGTAAAGCCTGTACTACAAATGTTATCTGTATTGTTATGTTCTTCAATGATGTATTTTGTACCTTTGTAATTGTATTCTTATGTTATAAAATTGTAATTGATACCAGTTCAACATAGTATTAACTTGTTAGTTACATTTAACTGCACACTTTTCTGTTGGTCATAGTAATGCACAATATGTGAGAAGTTGGGACTGTTAGTGTTGGCACGTGTGTTACTAATACAGCAAGGGACTGGATAACAGCATTGCTGGTTCTAAGGACAATTCCAAAAGCTTTGTGAGTGCACAAGTGGTGGTTATGGACTTGCTATATTCTCCGCAAGACTCTTCAATGGTGATTGTGCACCTGCACAGTCGCAACAGATGGCTGCTGGCCGTCTCTACATGGACTACAGTGGGTCTGCATCTCTGATGACCCACCAATACCATTATTTCTGCAAGGACTACAGTGGGTCTGCATCTCTGATGACCCACCAATACCATTATTTCTACAAGGACTACAGTGGGTGTGCACCTCTGGTGGCCCACCAATACCATACTCTCTACCAGGACTACAGTGGGTCTGCTCTGTGATGACCTACCTACCAATATTCTTCAAAAGTTCGAATGACTCTGCTGTAGGTTTGCTCTGTTGTGGCCCATTACCTGTCTGCATGTCAAGAGTCAGCACTGTCTTTCCGTTGGAAGGACAACACTACTTCTTCAAGACTGCATGGACATCCACTACTTCCCTGTGCATTGTCTTTTACTGCTCAGACTTTGAGAAAAGAAATGGCAGTTTTACTCTGATGAATGATCAGGACTGTCTTTATTAACTGTGAGAAAATTTTAGCTTTTGACCAACATTGTATTAATAAGTGTGTGCATTTGATATCTTTGTTATTGTAATTATGAAAAATTTTATCAAATCATTATTGGCCACTGCCCAAAACAATTTGTAAAATTTTTTGTGTGGAGCATGGGGGCTATGTAAGTAGGCTGTTTATGTTTTCTTTATGTAAGTAGGCTGTTTATGTTTTCTTATTGGCAACGTTACGTAGCGCTCTGTATGAAAATCACTGGCTGTGCTGTGTGCAGTCTGTGGCTAGTTAGGATTGTTGTCTGCCATTGTAGTGTTGGGCAGATGGATGTGAACAGCGCGTAGCATTGAGCAGTTGGAGGTGAGCCGCCAGCAGTGGTGGATGTGTGGAAGGAAATGACGGAGTTTTGAAATTACATATATTATGACTTTTGATGATATTAAGGTAAATACATTGTTTGTTCTCTATTAAAATCTTTCATTTGCTAACTATCCCTATTAGTAGTTAGTGCCTTCCATGTATCCTATAAATGCAGTTGCTATAACTAAGAATTGAAATACTGTGCCAATTATTCAGGTGTGTATGTATATGTAAGATCCATAGTAAATTCCTCATCCTACATGCAAATAAATACAAATAAAAAATATAGAAGCTCCATTTGCATGTAAGGTTCGAATAATTCAACCATTATTTACGTCTCGGCAGATGTGTACTACACTACTAAATGCTATTTCAATATTTGATGTATAATGTATAGCTAAAAATAGTCCAGTTACAATTTGAATTACCAAGCATAACCCTAGCAGGGACCCAGAATTTCATCAAAATGAAATATTTGTTGATGTGGGTAAATCAACTAAAGAGTTATTAATGATTTTAATTAAAGGATGTCTTAATCGTAAGGGTTTATTCATTAGTAAATTATCTTATTTAACGAATTGGCCCCTGGTTAATATTAGTGATTTTAACAACTGCTAATAGTGCTAAAAATAAATAAATAATTATTATTATTGTAATAATGAATGTTGGTCTATTATATAGTTTTTCTAAAGATATTGTTATTTCTTGATAATTGATTGAATTGTCAATATTTATAGTTTCAGTATTTTTGAAAAAGTCTATAAATATTGTTATATCTAAGATAATTAATGTTGATATAATAAATACCCATATTGTTAAGGTACTAATTATGGTAATTGATTTAGTTTGAAATATTTCGTTTGATGCAGTTCTCGTAATATAAATAAATAGAACTAATATACCACCAAGAAGCGTTAAAAATAAAATATATGATAATCAATAACTTTCCATTATTGTTCCTGTTATCAGTCCAACTAGAAAAGTTTGTAGGATAATGAAAAGCATTATTGATATTGGGTGTCTTAATTTAATAAAATTAATATTCATTACGTTTGATAGTGATATAATTATTATTTTGTTCATTTCAGGGGTTAGTTTATTTAAAATTTTGGTTTTGGGGACCGATGATGGAAGCTTTTTCACCTCTGAAGTTTTAAAAGTGGGGACTGGACTTATTTTCGGTTTACAAGACCGGCGTTTTTTTTTTTTAAACTATTAAAACTAATGTTTATATTCTCTGTCTTTACTTCTTTATTGGTTTATTTTGCTGGTGTTTATGTTTTTTCTTCTAAATGTAAGCATATATTAATGGTTCTTTTGAGATTAGAATATATTGTTCTTTCTTTATTTATATTAATTATTGTTTTTCTTATTGAGTTTGATTATGATTATTTTTTTCCTGTTATTTTTTTGGTTTTTTCTGCTTTTAAAGGTGCTTTATGTCTTTCTATTTTAGTTTCAATAATTCGTTCTCATCGTAATGATTTTTTTAATTCTTTTGGTTTATCCTTATGTTAAAGTATTTACTTATAACTATTTTTTTGATCCCTCTCTGTTTGGTTAAATTTTGTTGATGGTTGGTTCATTCTTTAATATTTCTGTCTAGTTTTGTTTTTATAATTTGTGATTATTCGTATGCTGATTTATTTATAATTAGATATTATTTTGGTATTGATTATTTTTCTTTTAGTTTGGTTTTGTTAAGTTTTTGGATTTGTTCTTTAATAATTACTGCTAGAGGTTCTGTTTATTTAAGTTCTTATCATTCTAATTTTTTTGTCTTTATGGTCATAATTTTGATGATTATGCTTTATTGATCGTTTGCTAGATTGAGTCTTCTTTCTTTTTATATTTTTTTTGAGGCTAGATTAGTTCATACTTTGCTTTTGATTTTGGGTTGAGGTTATCAACCTGAACGTTTACAGGCTAGTGTTTATTTAATTTTTTATACTTTGGTTGCTAGATTACCTTTATTATTAGTTTTATGTAGGGTTTATGATTTTTCTAATACTTTATATTTTCCTTTATTGGTTGATTTTGGTTCTTATTATTTTATATTTTATTTATTTATAATTCTTGCTTTTTTAGTTAAGATACCAATATTTTTGGTTCATTTATGGCTTCCTAAGGCTCATGTTGAGGCTCCTATTTCAGGCAGAATGATTCTTGCTGGTGTTTTATTAAAGTTAGGTGGTTATGGTATTTTTCGTGTTATGAAGGTTATTTCTTATCTGTGTTTAAAGTTTAATTATTTTTGATTGTCTTTAGGTTTATCTGGAGGGGTTGTTGTTAGATTTATTTGTTTTCGTCAGGTAGATTTAAAGTCTTTAATTGCATATTCTTCTGTTGCTCATATAAGAATGGTTATTGGAGGGTTGATAACCATGAATTGGTGAGGTTGTATAGGTTCTCTTTCTTTAATGATTGGTCATGGTTTATGTTCTTCTGGATTATTTTGTTTATCTAATATTATTTATGAACGTTTAGGTAGACGAAGATTATTAATTAACAAGGGTATAATTAATTTGATACCAAGAATGGGTTTATGATGAGTCCTTTTGAGATCATCTAATATAGCTGCTCCTCCTTCTCTAAATTTGGTAGGTGAACTTAGAATATTAAACAGAATTATGTCTTGATCGTCTTTTAGATTTTTTGCTTTAATTTTTTTGTCTTTTTTTAGAGCTGTTTATACTTTATATATGTATTCTTATTCTCAGCATGGTAATTATTATTCTGGTGTTTATACTTGTTCTCTTGGTTATTTTCGTGAATATCATCTTTGACTTTTACATCGATTGCCTTTAAATATTCTTTGTTTAAAGGGTGAATATTTTTTTGTTTAAGTTGCTTAAGTATTTTAATTAAAAATGTTGTTTTGTGGAATCAATGATATAAATCTTTTTTCATCTTAGGCTGTGAATTTATTTTCTATTTGTTCTTTGAGTTTTTTCTTTATTTTTTTCTAGAACTATAATTTTTATTTTGGGTATTTATTATTTAATAATCGATTATAGAGTTTTTGTTGAATGAGAACTTTTTAATTTAAATGGTTCTATGGTTGTTACGAGTTTAATTTTTGATTGAATGTCTCTTATTTTTATGTCTTTTGTTATATATATTTCTTCTTTGGTTATTTATTATAGAGAGGATTATATATCAGGAGAAAAGAATATAAATCGTTCTATTATTATTGTTTTAATATTTATTCTTTCTGTAGGGTTTTTAATTATTAGCCCTAATTTGATTAGAATTTTATTAGGATGGGATGGTTTGGGTTTAGTTTCTTTTTGTTTAGTTATTTATTACTAAAATGTGAAATCTTATAGTGCAGGTATGTTAACTGCACTTTCTAATCGTATTGGTGATGTTGCTATTTTAATTTCTATTGCTTGAATATTGAATTTTGGTGGTTGAAATTATATTTATTATTATGCTTGTATTTCTAATTCTTTTGAAATAAATCTTATTACTATATTAATTGTTTTAGCGGCAATAACTAAAAGAGCTCAAATTCTCTTTTCTTCTTGACTTCCTGCTGCAATGGCTGCTCCTACTCCTGTTTCTGCTTTAGTTCATTCTTCTACTCTTGTTACTGCTGGGGTTTATTTATTAATTCGTTTCAGACCAAAATTGATACTTATAATTGTGGTTGATTTTTACTTTTTATTGGTTGTATAACTATATTAATGGCTGGGTTGGGGGCTAATTTTGAATATTATTTGAAGAAGCTTATTGCTCTTTCTACTTTAAGACAACTTGGTTTAATAATAAGAATTTTGGCTATAGGTTATCCAAAACTTGCATTTTTTCATTTACTAGCTCATGCTTTATTTAAGACGTTATTGTTTATGTGTGGAGGTTCAATAATTCATAATTTAAAGGATTCTCAGGATATTCAGTTTATAGGTTCAATTGTTAATTTTACACCTTTAACTTCAGTTTGTTTTAATGTTTCTAGTTTGTCTTTATGTGGTATGCCTTTTTAGCAGGGTTTTATTCAAAGGATTTAATTCTTGAAATGGTTCGTTTAAGATGAATTAATTGTTTGATTTTTTTTCTTTATTTCTTTTCTACTGGTTTAACTGCTTCTTATTCTTTTCGTCTTTTTTATTATTCAATATCTGGTGATAACAATTTTTATTCTAGATTTTCTTTTGATGATAAGGGTTATTATATTTCGTTTGGTATATTGTTTGTTGCTGTTTTTGGTGGTAGCCTTTTGTCTTGGTTAATTTTCCCTGTTCCTCATGTTATTTCTTTGCCTTATTATTTAAAGTGTGTAACTATTACTGTAGTTGTTTTAGGTGCTTATTTGTGTTATCTTATTTCTAATTTTGATTTTTCTCAAAATTTATTTTCTGTAAGTATACTTTCCTTTGTCAGATTTGCTGGTTCTATATGGTTTATACCTTTTCTTTCAACTAAGTTTATTAGATATATTCCTTTAAAATTAGGTTATTATTCACCTAAATCATTTGCTTATGTTTGAGGTGAATTATTTGGTGGTCAAGGCTTATATAGACTATTTATTTATTTAATTGGTTATATACAGGGTTGATATGATTCTAATTTTAAGATTTATCGTTTAACTTTTATTTTTTGAATATTTATTTTGGTGATATTATTTTTCGTTTACTTAAATAGTTTATAATTAGAGCGTGACACTGAAGATGTTAAGGAAGTATTTTTACTTTCAGGTATTTATAAATATAAATATATTATTTTTACAGTGAAAATGTAATGTTTTATTTAAACTATATAAATTTTAGAAATGTTAACGGAGTTTAACCGCTAATATAAAAAGTTAGCAGCTTTAATATTGGCTTTACATTTCCTTAATTGGAACCTTATAGTTCAATTATATTATTAACAGTAATACGCCTCTTTTTGGCTTCAATTAATAAGAATAAGGGTATTTTATTTACCAATCTTCCAGGTCGAAACTGACTGCAATATTTCGCTTCTTATTCTATTTAAGGTTGATTGATTATATCAATACTTTTTGAATGCAACCCAAATGTTATAGTTAACTACAACCCTTTATTCTGCTCATTGCAAGGGTCCTTGATTTCATTCATGGTATAATCCACTAATACTAGGATAAAACATATTGTTGATACTGTTCAGATTATAATGTCTGAGGTTTTAAAAATAATTACAATTGTAAGGATTAGTGCAATTTCTACATCAAAAATTAAGAAAATAACTGCGATTAAGAAGAATTGTAGTGAGAATGGTATTCGTGCTGATCTGTTTGGGTCAAACCCACACTCAAATGGTGATCTTTTTTCTCAGTCATTCATTAATTTTTTTGATAATGTTGTTGAGGGGTTATAACAATTATTATGATAATAAATCTAATAAAAATTCTTGTAGATAGAATTAGGATTGTTTTTCTAGATTTATATCAAGCTTTTTGATTGGAAGTCAAATGTACTATTTATACTAGAAAAACGTTGATCTACCTCATCAATAAATAGAGATGTATAGGAATAATAATACCACGTCTACAAAGTGTCAGTATCATGCTGCTGCTTCAAATCCAAAGTGGTGTCTTGGTGAGAATTGCTTTACTGAATGTTGAACAAAGAATGTCGACCCATAAACTGCGTCTGCAATGGTGAAAGGTGCTTCTCAATATTCATATACTTGAAGTATAGTGAAATATTGTCCTAGTAATACTGTAAAGAATGGTCCTTGTAATGCTTGAGTATGATTAGATTCTATTAAACTATGATGTGCTCATGTTACTGTTACTCCTAATGCCTGAGGAATAGCTGTATTAAGTAATGGAATTTGCATAGGATTAAAAGGTTGAATTCCTATTGGAGGTCATAGTATTCCTAGTTCAATAGTAGGTGCTAGTCTTCTTCTAAAAAATGCTCAGAAAATGAAACAAAGAATAGTACTTCTGATGCAATAAATAAAATTATTCCTCATCGTAATCCAATTGATACAAATCCTGTATGTAGCCCTTGGTATGTCCCTTCTCGTACTACATCTCGTCATCATTGAATTATAGTTGATAGGGTAATTCCGAATCCGATTATAAATAAGTTAATATTAAATAGGTGGAATCATTTTGCTGATCCTGACTATTGCTCCAATTGCTCCTGTTAATGGTCAAGGTCTATAATCTACTAAGTGGAATGGGTGATTTGAGTGAGTTGTTAACATAAGTTTAGTATACTTCTCAAGAATATAAAGTCCTTAAAATTGAGAAAACATAAGCTTGAATTACTGCTACTGCTGATTCTAGAATTAATAGAAGTATTTGTCCAATAATTAACAGTGAAATTAAGTTTGTTGCTATAGATGGTCCTGTATTTCCTAGTAATGTTAATAGTAAGTGTTCTGCAATTATATTTGCTGCTAGTCGTACTGCTAGTGTACTTGGTTGAATGACATTTCTAATTGTTTCAATTAATACTATAAATGATATTAATGCAGGAAGTGTTCCTTGTGGAACAAGGTGTGTAAATATGTGATTGGTATGATTAATTCATCCAAATAACAAGAATCTTAATCATATAGGTAGAGCGATTGTAAATGTTAATGCTAAATGTCTAGTTCCATTAAAGATGTAAGGGAATAATCCTATAAAATTATTAAATAGTATTATAATAAAATTTGAGATAAAGATAAATGTTGTTCCATTAAATGATTTTGGTCCTAGTAATGTTTTAAATTCATTGTGTAAGGTCAAGTTTAGTTGATTTCAAATAATATTAATCCGTGATGGTGTAAGTCAAAACATTGATGGGATTAATGATAGTCCTAAGAATGTTCTAGTTCAATTTAATGGTAAATTGAAGATGTTAGTTGATGGGTCAAATGTTGAAAATAAGTTTGTTATCATTTTCAATTTAAGTTTTTTATCTCAATTGTTCTTTTTTCTGCTCTTTTAATAAGGTTTGGCTTAAATGAGAAAAAGTTTATTTGATTAAATAGAATTAATATAGCCGAAAATATGATGAATAGGGAGAATCATATGAGAGGGGATATTTGAGGGATTTGGATTAAAATTTCCCCATCAGAAGTAGTCATTAATTTACTATTTTTTGGTTTAAGAGACCATTACTTACTTTCAGTCATCTGATGTATTTCAAGGTGTACTAATTGTTTAATTATTTTAGAATGACACTCTAATGTTATATATTTTAACTAACTCCTTAGATTATCTTAGATAATCACTTGATAAATAAGTTTACTGAAGTTCTTTCAATTACAATTGGTATGAATCTGTGGTTTGCCCCACAGATTTCTGAGCATTGTCCAAAGAACAGTCCAGGTCGGTTTATTGTAAATGTTCCTTGGTTTAGTCGACCTGGCGTTGCATCAATTTTAACTCCTAATGCGGGGACTGCTCATGAGTGTAGAACGTCTGATGCTCTTGTTAATACTCGTACTTCCGTATTTATTGGTAGGATTGTTCGGTTATCTACATCTAGAAGTCGAAATCCGTCGTTTTCTAGGTCTTGTTCTGGTGTTATATAAGTGTCAAATTCTACGTCTATAAAGTCTGAATATTCATATCTTCAGTATCACTGTCGTCCAATGGTTTTGATTGTGATTATTGCATCTACTGAATCATCAAGTAAATATAATAGTCGTAATGATGGAAGTGCATTAAAAATTAGCGTAATTGCTGGTAATGCTGTTCAGATTGTTTCAATTAAGTGTCCGTGAAGTATGTTTCGGTTTGTATAGGCAATAAATAATATATAACTTAGGGCATAACCTACAATTACTGTAATTAATAATAATACGACCATAGTATGATAATGGAAGAATGATAGTTGCTCCATTAATGGTGAAGCTCCATCTTGAAGGGATCAATTTGATCATTTTGCCATTAATGAATTTTCTAATAAAAGGTCAAACCTTTATTTGTAGAGCTTAAATCTACTGCACTAATCTGCCATATTAGAAACTAGAAATTAATGGTAATTCTGAGTAACTGTGTTCTGCAGGTGGATTATTTTGTAATATTCTGTTGATCTTCTTATATTAGCTCTAAATATGATTGCTCGGTTTGTAACCATTCTTTCTCATATAATTACAAGGAATATAATGATTCCTACAATAGAAATTGTAGACCCAATTCTTGACACTACATTTCTTGATGTATATGCATCTGGGTAGTCTGAATATCGTCGCGGTACTCCTGCTAACTTTAAGAAGTGTTGAGGGAAGAATGTTAAGTTTATTCCAATAACTATAATTGTAAATTGGATTTTTAATCATGTATTATTTATAGTTAATCCTGTAAATAGCGGGTATCATTGAATAACACCTCCTATAATTGCGAATACTGCTCCTATAGATAATACATAATGGAAGTGGGCTACTACATAATATGTATCATGTAATACAATATCAAGTGATGAATTTGCTAGTACTAATCCTGTTAGTCCACCAATCGTGAATAGAAAAATAAATCCTAAAGCTCATAATAGTGGTGGATTGAACTTGAATTTAGTTCCATATAGTGTAGCTAATCATCTAAATACCTTAATTCCTGTAGGTACAGCAATAATTATTGTTGCTGATGTAAAGTATGCTCGTGTGTCAACATCCATTCCTACTGTAAATATGTGATGTGCTCATACAATAAATCCTATTAGTCCAATTGATAATATAGCATAAATTATACCTAATGTTCCAAATGATTCAGTTTTTCCTCTTTCTTGACATACAATGTGAGAGATAATCCCAAATCATGGTAGAATTAAAATGTAAACTTCTGGGTGTCCGAAGAATCAAAATAGGTGTTGATATAAAATTGGGTCACTCCCTCCCGCAGGGTCGAAAAATGATGTATTTAAATTTCGGTCTGTTAATAGTATAGTAATAGCTCCTGCTAATACTGGAAGTGAAAGAAGGAGGAGAAGGGCTGTAATAGCTACAGATCATACAAATAAAGGTGTTTGATCTAAAGTTATACTTTCTGATCGTATAATAATTCCTGTTGTAATGAAGTTTACTGCACCAAGAATAGATGATACACCTGCTAAGTGGAGTGAGAAGATAGCTAGGTCTACAGATGCACCCCCGTGTGCGATAGCTCCTGCTAGAGGTGGGTAAACTGTTCATCCTGTACCAGCACCGTTATCTACTATGGAAGATGTAAGAAGAAGGGTTAATGAAGGTGGTAATAATCAAAAACTTATATTATTTATTCGTGGGAATGCTATATCTGGTGCACCAGTTATTAATGGTACAAGTCAATTACCAAATCCACCAATTAATGCATGGGCTGTAATAATAACATTATAAATTTTGTCATCTCCAATTAAAGATCCTGGTTGACCAAGTTCAGCACGAATAAGTATTCTTATTGATGTTCCTACTATTCCTGCTCAGGCTCCAAATAGGAAGTATAAAGTACCAATATCCTTATGGTTTGTTGAGAAAAATCATTTTTGCGGTAAGATGGCTGAATTATAGGTGGTAGACTGTAAATCTACTTATGAGATGTTTTCTCTCTTACCGTGTTTAAGATCTTATATTCAATTATGATTCTAGACTGCAATTCTAGAGGTGTAAAATTTTACTAAGGCCTAACAGATTATTCTTTTAATTATAACTTTGAAGGTTATTAGTTTAATTAACTTATGTCCTTAGTATAATGAGATTAAGGTTGTGTTGAGATTAATCCTATTGTTGAAATTATTACTGTTATAGGAAGAGTAATTCTTGATTTTTGAGACTTTATCTTTATAGATCATGAATTTTCTGTGTATGACATAATTAGGGCTGAGAATCTAATATGTATATAATAATAAAGTGTAATTTTAATTAATACAACCATAATGGTTATAAAAGTTGTTATGTTGTTTTCTATTAATGATTGTATTACAATTCATTTTGGTAGAAACTCAAGAAATGGCAGTAAACCACCTAGGGATAGGAGAGATAAAAATATTATGAATTTAATTTCAGTTTTTATATTTCTGGCCAAATAAATTTGGTTTATAAAAAATAGGTTTATTTGCTTAAATAATAAAACCATAATTAATCTTAATAGTGAGTAAATAATAAAATATAGTTCTCAGACTGTTAGGGATCAAATTATTCACCCTTAGTGTCTAATTGAGGAATATGCTAGAAGTTGGCGTAGAGATGTTTGATTTAAACCACCTATTGCCCCAATAATAATTCTTAGAATGATAATTGTTCAAATGAAAGTTCTTAGTTGAATACAATAAGATAATACCATTATTGGGGCAATTTTTTGCCATGTTTTTAGTGTCAAACAGTTATTTCTACTTGAAGCTCCTATTACTTCTGGAAATCAGAAATGAAAAGGTGCAGCCCCAATCTCTAATAGTAATCTAGATCTGATTATTATTGATGGAATAAATTCTGTTTCCCACCCTATTGGATACTTTATTTGAATCAGCAAAATTGAAAATAATAGTATTGTCGATACTATTGCTTGGACAATATAATATTTAATTGACAACTCATTTATTATTATATTTTTGTTTCTTGTTAGGAGCGGAATAAAAGAAAGTAAGTTGATCTCAAGTCCTATCGAAACTCCGAATCAGGAGTTTGATGAAATGGACAGGATGGTTCCTATCATTAATGTTGATAGGAGGAGAAGTTTTGTAGAGTTGTTGCTCATTAAAAAGGAGAGGATTGATACCTCTATAAATGGGGTATGAACCCATTAGCTTGTGTAGCTTACCTTTTTTATTAAGGTGTATGATGCACGTTAGTTTTTGATACTAAAGGGGATAGTTTAATTCTGTATTATGTAATTTTTAATGAAGGTCATTTTTATTTACTTGATTTACCCTATCAAGGTAACCCTTTAATCAAGCACTTCATTTATATTTAATATATAAATTAAAAGTTGATTTAAAAATTTGTTTATGTATTATTTTTGTTATTTCTAATTAATTTATCTCATTTCGGATAATTTGAATATATATATATATATATATTTATATTAATATATTACATTTAATTAAATTTAAATACCTGTAATGTTATTTTATTTTGATTAAATGATTATTTTAATACATTTATTTAGCTAGGATTATAGCTACTTATGTTTTTAGCTTAAAATAGGTTATTATATTATAAAGTATATAATAATAAGTAATTTAATATTAAATATTATTATAATTGGATATAATAAATATAATTAATGATATTAAATATAAATTATTATATTAATATAAATAATTATATTAATTATAATAACATAATTACATAATTATCTATAATTACATTACATAACTAATGAATATTTAAGTTAATTTAATATAAACATAATTTTATTTTAGTAACATATTACATTAAATTACATATTTGTATAAAATATATTTATTATATTATTTAATCTTTCTTTATTATTAGTGAAAAGAAAGATTACATAATAATGAATATAATACATTTATCTGTATACATGTTCCATATTAATCTTTATTTATATATAATAGAGAAGTTGTTATGGTCATATGTGGCCACGTTTCTTTTTTTTGTCAATGTTTGTGGTTTTTTTCTTTTTTTTCTTTAAATATTTGAATCTTTTTTTTCTTAATTTTATAAATTTTCAAATTTCATATTTTTGTTTCCAAAAGTTTTATTCTTGCTTGTTTATTCACTTTTTCTTTGTATTATATGTAAGTTTCGGTAAACTAAATGTTGTTTATGCAGTAATTTGAATTAATTATCAAGTGATTTTGGATTTAGCAATTGATTTAGTATCGGCATAATTCGTGCCAGCAGCCGCGGTTATATGTTTGATACAAGTGAATATTATTGGTTAAAACATTTGTTTATATTTTTAGGGTTATAATATAGATTTGTAAGGTGAAATGTTAAAATTTATTTGTAGCTCTTTTTATGAATCTGTGAAGTTTAAATAATAAAGTAGGATTAGATGTCCTATTATTTTAAATGTTAATTATATTTACCAGGGTACTATTAGTTAAGGTCTTTAAACCCAAATAATTTTGAGGTATCTCATTCCATTCAGAGGAACCTACCCCGTGATTGATAGTACACGATTTACTTTACTTAATTTATTTGTTTGTATATCTCCGTTATCAGAGAATCTTTTTAGAGTTATAATTCTCAAGATTTATAATTATAAAATATTTCAGGTCAAGGTGCAGCTTATAGTTAAGAGGAGGTGGGTTACAATAGATTTTTGTTTATAACGGATTTGATGGTGAAATACTGTTAATGAAGGTGGATTTGATAGTAATTTAATTTATTTAATCTAACTGATATTGTCTCTGAGGTGTGTACACATCGCCCGTCGCTCTCATTATTGATTATTCTATTTTATTATTTTAAGGTAGCTTCAATTTAGATGAGATAAGTCATAACATAGTAGATGTACTGGAAAGTGTAACTAGTAACAGTTTCAAGATATAACTTATTAGTAAAGTGTTTCACTTACACTGAAAATTTTTCTGTGCGAATCAGGATATCTTGATTATTTATTTTATTATATTTATTTTTTGTTTATTTAATTATTTAATATAAATAATTTTGTCGAATTTTGTCTTAGTATATTTTGTAGAATTGATTTTTTAGATTATAGTTTATTGGAGATGTAAGTGTTTTATGAAATAATATTTTAAATTTTTAAAAGTAGATATTATTTATTGTACCTTTTGTATCAGGGTTTATCAAAATTTTGGTATTTACTTTACTTGTCTCGATGTGGGTTGATTTATAAATTATTTATAGTTAATGTATCATAATTATTATTAAATTATTTATAGAAATGAGATGTTAATCGTTCCCCAAGATATCTAGTTTCTTACGAAAAAATTTAATTTTTTAAAGTTAATTGTTTTTCTTTAATTTTTTAATTATAAATATTAACTTATTTATTCTTTAAGGGATAAGCTTTGAAGTTAATAACCTATAATTTATTTTATAAAATATAATAGTAAGCTTTAAACCAGCTATTTAAGATTACGTTTTAGTTCATTATTTTTTATTTTGATTTTATAAATATTTTAGGTTTTTTATTAAGATTATTAATTTAATTTTAAAATTTTTGTAATAATGATAGAATTAGTATATATATTTGTATATAATTTTAACCTTGTAAATTTATTATAAGGAACTAGGCAAAATTGATTTCTGCCCGTTTCTCAAAAACATGTCCTCTTGAAAATACTTTGAGGTCTGGCCTGCTCACTGAGCGGATTTTTGAAGAGCCGCAGTATTTTGACCATGCAAAGGTAGCATAATCATTAGTCTCTTAATTAGTGGCTGGAATGAATGGCTTGACGAGAAATCAACTGTCTCTTAATAAATTTTTGAATTTAACTTTTGAGACAAAAGGCTCAAATTCTTCTTTAGGACGAGAAGACCCTATAGAGCTTAACATTTTACTATTATATTGTTTTTTGTTTGTCTTTCTATTTTTAATAATGATGTTTTGTTAGGGTGACATGAAGAATAAATAAACTCTTCATTATTATATCATTTATTATGTTTGTTGTTTTGATCCATAATTTATGATCATAAGATTAAGTTACCTTAGGGATAACAGCGTAATTGTTTTTGAGAGCTCATATCGACAAAGCAGATTGCGACTTTGATGTTAGATTAAGAAAAATTTTGGGTGCAGGAGCCCATTAATTAGGTCTGTTTGACCATTAAATTCTTACATGATCTGAGTTCAGACCGGGGTGAGCCAGGTCGGTTTCTATCCTAAGATTATTAATTCATATTAGTACGAAAGGACCATATGATTGAAATATTTTTTATTATATTGATTAATATTAATTAGATTACTATTTTGGCAGATTAATGTGTTGAATTTAGAATTCATTTATGTAGATTTTTTCTACAAATAGTAATGATACTTTATGATTCATTTATGTTTATTTTGAATTTTCGTTTATTAGTTAATTGTGTTTT
This sequence comes from Schistocerca cancellata, assembly GCF_023864275.1. Taxonomy (NCBI): domain Eukaryota; kingdom Metazoa; phylum Arthropoda; class Insecta; order Orthoptera; family Acrididae; genus Schistocerca; species Schistocerca cancellata. The sequence continues at coordinate 575,235,548 of NC_064629.1, forward strand.
AATTAGTGTTGTTTTTTTAACTTTATTAGAGCATAAGGTTTTAGGTTATATTCAAATTCGAAAGGGTCCAAATAAAGTAGGATTTGTAGGAATTCATCAACCTTTTAGTGATGCTATTAAGTTAATTTGTTAGGAGCAGCCAATTCCTATTATATCTAATTATTTACTTTATTATTTTTCTCCTGTTTTTAATTTAATAATTTCCATAGCTGTTTGAGTAATTTTCCCTTATTTAACTTATATATGTTCTTTTTCTTATGGATTTTTGTTTTTTTTATGTTGTACTAGATTAGGTGTCTATACTGTTATAATTGCTGGTTGGTCTTCTAATTCAAATTATTCTTTATTGGGTTCTCTTCGGTCTGTTGCTCAAACATTTTCATATGAAGTTAGTTTGGCTTTAATTTTATTATCTTTAATTATTTTAATTGGTAGTTTTAACATGTTTGATTTTATAAATTATCAGCTTTATTATTGATTTTATATTATTTCTTTTCCTTTGGCTTTAGCTTGTTTTGCTTCTTGTTTAGCTGAAACTAACCGAAACCCTTTCGATTTTGCCGAGGGTGAATCTGAGTTAGTTTCAGGTTTTAATATTGAATATGGTGTGGGAGGGTTTACTTTAATTTTTTTAGCTGAGTATACTAGAATTGTTTTTATAAGAATATTATTAGCTTTAATTTTTTTAGGTGGTGATTTTTATTCTTTTATATTTTTTATTAAGCTTGCTATTATATCCTTTGTTTTTATTTGTGTTCGGGGTACATTGCCACGTTTTCGTTATGATAAGTTAATGTACTTAGCTTGGAAAAGTTTTTTACCTTTATCTTTGAATTTTTTTATTTTCTTTGTTGGCTTGAAGATTTTATTTATCTCATTTATTTAGTGAAATTTTTTAAGAAAAGTTAATAGAAGAGTTAAACTTCTAGTTTCATGTTTTCAAAACATATGCTTTTCCTAAGCTAATTAGCTTACTACTCTTAATTAGTTTATCTCATGCGTTTGCAACATGGGCATTAATTAAGAAGTATGTAAAGTAAGTAATTGTTAAGATTTGTCCTGTTAAAATATAAGGTTCTTCAACAGGTCGTTTACCAATTCATGTTAATAAGCATACAACAACTACTATAATTCAGAATAAAATCTGATTAATAGGATAGAATTGAATACCTCGGAATGGTGTTTTATTATAAAATCGTAAAATTATTATGATTCTAATTGATAGAAATAATGCAATATCACCTCCTAGCTTATTAGGAATTGATCGAAGAATTGCGTATGCAAATAAGAAATATCATTCGGGTTGAATATGAACGGGGTTTACTAATGGGTTAGCAGGTACAAAATTATCTGGATCTCCTGGGAGGTAAGGATTAATCAAGCATAGTATGATTAATAATGATGTTATTAATACAAACGTAATAGAATCCTTGAAAGTTAAGTATGGGTGAAATGAGATTTTTTCGATCTCCATTTAGGCCTAAGGGGTTATTTGACCCTGTTTGGTGAAGAAAAAATAAATGAATTGCTGCCATTGCAGCAATAATAAATGGTAGTACAAAATGGAATGTAAAGAATCGATTTAATGTTGCGTTATCAACAGCAAACCCTCCCCACACTCATTGAACTAAATCTGTTGCTAAATATGGGATTGCTGATAATAAATTAGTAATTACTGTCGCACCTCAAAATGATATTTGACCTCAAGGTAAAATGTATCCTATAAATGCAGTTGCTATAACTAAGAATTGAAATACTGTGCCAATTATTCAGGTGTGTATGTATATGTAAGATCCATAGTAAATTCCTCATCCTACATGCAAATAAATACAAATAAAAAATATAGAAGCTCCATTTGCATGTAAGGTTCGAATAATTCAACCATTATTTACGTCTCGGCAGATGTGTACTACACTACTAAATGCTATTTCAATATTTGATGTATAATGTATAGCTAAAAATAGTCCAGTTACAATTTGAATTACCAAGCATAACCCTAGCAGGGACCCAGAATTTCATCAAAATGAAATATTTGTTGATGTGGGTAAATCAACTAAAGAGTTATTAATGATTTTAATTAAAGGATGTCTTAATCGTAAGGGTTTATTCATTAGTAAATTATCTTATTTAACGAATTGGCCCCTGGTTAATATTAGTGATTTTAACAACTGCTAATAGTGCTAAAAATAAATAAATAATTATTATTATTGTAATAATGAATGTTGGTCTATTATATAGTTTTTCTAAAGATATTGTTATTTCTTGATAATTGATTGAATTGTCAATATTTATAGTTTCAGTATTTTTGAAAAAGTCTATAAATATTGTTATATCTAAGATAATTAATGTTGATATAATAAATACCCATATTGTTAAGGTAATAATTATGGTAATTGATTTAGGTTGAAATATTTCGTTTGATGCAATTCTCGTAATATAAATAAATAGAACTAAGATACCACCAAGAAACGTTAAAAACAAAATATATGATAACCAATAACTTTCCATTATTGTTCCTGTTATTAGTCCAACTAGAAAAGTTTGTAGGATAATGAAAAGCATTATTGATATTGGGTGTCTTAATATAATAAAATTAATATTCATTACGTTTGATAGTGATATAATTATTATTTTGATCATTTCAGGGGTTAGTTTATTTAAAATATTGGTTTTGGGGACCGATGATGGAAGCTTTTTCACTAAAGACCGAGGGAGATATATCTTCTAATGCAAAGGAATCATGCCCGGAATGCAACTGAAGCGCCGTCCCACGTTGTGTGGCACGCCATTCTCCATGGCGATATTGTTATACGGCGTGCGTGTTAATGAGAAACACGAGATGTGAATTCGTCTGCACACTATCGGTATGTCTAACTCTCCCCTCCGATTGTAGCGTCGTCTGATGGATACGAACGGACATAGCCCTAGTGTGTGGATCCTCAGGATACGTATGGCTGCTGGTATGGAGAATCCTAGCCTTTTATCTTCGAACTGTGCCACACGTGATCGAGCCATATAGAATGGTTCAAATGGCTCTGAGCACAATGAGACTTAACAGCTGTGGTCATCAGTCCCCTAGAACTTAGAACTACTTAAACCTAACTAACCTAAGGACATCACACACATCCATGCCCGAGGCAGGATTCGAACCTGCGACCATAGCAGTCCCATATAGAATACTCTACCAGGAAGACACACATTTTCCGCTTATGAAGGCCAGCTCTTTGACGTGGATCAAAGGACTATCAGTTTACTGTCTTCTCTGAGACGGTACATAGGACGTTCTTACAGGAATTTGACTCTTTTATGAAACTTATCCCATACCGTAAGTTTCTTGCGAGGTATTGGGGTACCGTTATCAGGGATCTCCCACGCAGTTGTTTTAGTAGTTAGTAGTTAGTAATGAAATTTCGGGAAAACATGTGTCTGGGTAACATATTTAACTGATTATCATTGCCAGATCACAAGCTAATGTAAGAGTGAGATAAGCCATTGCAATGTGAAGTGCTGATGCATTAACATCCCGTGTATCCGCCAGAAGCGCGCAAACGTGCGTAGACTGTCTTGTACAGGTGGCGGATGTCAGTTTGTGGGATGGAGTTTGATGCGTGTGGCAGTTGATCGTTCAATACAGAGACAGTTAACGCTGTCTGTGAATGACGCTGGAGTTGTCGTCCGATGATGTCCCATATGTGCTTGTTTGGAGATAGAGCAGGCCAAGGCAATATGTCAACACTCTGAAGAGCATCTTGGGTTTCAACAGCGGTATGCGGGCGATCATTATGCTGCTGGAGAACACCGCCTGGAATGCTGTTCATGAATGGCAGTACAACCGGTCGAAGTACCAGAGTGACATAATATTTTGCGGTCATGGTGCGTGGGACAGCCACGAGAATGCCCCTCTGTCATACGAAATCGCACCTCAGGCCATAACTCAAGGTGCACGTCAAGTGTGTCTAACACACTGGCAGGTTGACTGCAAGTTTTCAACTGGCCACCTTTCAGCCAGCACCCGGCCATCACTGGCACCCAGGTGGAATGAACTTTCATCAGAAAATGCAGCAGATTTCCACCCTGCCCTCCAATGAGCGCACTTGCAGCCATTTATAGGAAAAACTGCCACTTACACTAAAGAGTCTGGTCATTTTATCGAAAAATTAAAATCCTCCAAGTTGAGTCAAAGTGATATTATTGTTAGTTTTGATGCTGTAGCACGGTTTACAATGGTTCCTCTTAACTAGGTGACGTCACAGTTGGAAAGTATTTTCGCGAAGTAAATCTCAGACGTCTGTAAACATTGTCTGAAGGCAACTTCATTTGATTGAAACCAGAAACTCTGTGTTCAAACTGATGGTACAGCTACTGTGAACCCACACAGCACTGCTGTATCGAATTTTTGTGTAGAAACATTTGAAGAAGCAGCCCTTCAGACAGTGAAGAAGATACCTCATGTTGGTCTCGGTACGTTCATAATATTTTTAGTACATCGCCTCACGGAGAAAAAGAACTCCCAGAATTTCTAAATTTACTGGATGCCATTAATTCAAATATAAACTTCACTACGGAAAAAGGTAACGAAGGTAAATTACTTTTTTGGATGAATAGATACTAACAAACCCTGATGGAACTTCGGGGCACAAAGTCTATAGGCAGTCCACTCACACGGATAGATACTTTCATAGAAATTTCAAGGACCTTAGCAACCAGAAAAGCGAAGTGGCCAAAACATTGATGGACCAGTCTAAATTAATCTGCGAGCAATAGAAGATCTCCATCGTTTAAGAACTGCTTTCATAAGAAACGAGTGCTCGTACAGAGAGATAAATGGGGCAGTGTGTCTGGAGCTTCTAATGAGAAAGAACAAATGAAAGGGAAAGTTTCCCTCACATTCGTAAAAACACTCACAGACGGTATCAGCAGAGTATTTAGAAGACATGGTATTGAGCCAGTTGTTAAACTTTCAAGGAAAGTGCGCGTCACTTCCTCCAATAGGAGTTTATGAGATTTCTTGCTCATGCGGTCAAGTGTATATAGGAACTACAAAAATGAGCACTGGCACACGATTTAAGGAACACAAGAGCAATTGTCGTCTGGGCTGCACGGATAAATCAGCAGTGTTAGATCAAGGACTGGGATCAGAGAACCACTGAATTCGTTTCTCCTGTACTATGATGTTATCAAGAACAAATCATTATTATGCTACGTCGTACAGAGAGGCCATAGAAATTCTAAAGTCGAATATCAAACTTTAAGAGAAAATAAGGAGGACTGAAATCAAACAAATTCTGCATCTTAATGCTCAATAAAGGAAACAGTGGCAAATCTTCCCTATTACAGGGAAGATGCCGGTGCTACTCCGCGATCTTAGACAGCAGTCTGATGAGTCACGAACCGATAGTTGTATTAATACTTATAAACAGGTCGCCTTGCTGAGCTCGTTTGCGATTGTAACTGCTTTTTCACTCGTTACAGCGTCTGATGATGTCTACATCATTTGAAGAGGTAACTATGGAGAGAAACATGCCTTGGATCACGACCTAACACCCATAAAATAATATGTCAGGAGCGCTCCTCGGAATATTGTTGGGTATGCAATCATTTGACGAGGCAGGAAGTGGGGGAAAATGTACTCAGACATATCGCTGGAAGATCATGCATTTATACGTAACTCTATAGTAGGGCTGGCCGTGGCAGCGAAACTTCACGTGTGCAGGGTGTGCGGGCCACGGGCCTGTCTCGGCTTTGCTCGGCCCTATCCGGAAGTACCCGATACAGCAGGAGATTTCATTTAGTATTGCTGTGTGCCATTTTTCGGTCGACACAACTCTCCTCAGATCAACATAATAGTGGTGTCAGCGCTGTTTACTCTACGCTATTTCTTCGTGATATGAAGCACGTTCACAGGTCCAGTGAGTGCGATCTATAATTATTAGCCTTTAAAAATGAATGGAAATGACAGAAGAGAGAGACGAAGATTCTCGATGTATTTTAAGCACTAGCATAAGTGACGGATACGCGAAATTTTCTATGAAACAACATTACAGTACCATGAAGAAATAATTTAAAGAATTAGTTGGCAATGAAAGAGCAAAAACTTGTAACGGTCGACAGGTGGGATTCATAGTTCTGTACGTCAACTGAAGTCCCACGCAGGGTGTCAATTGTAACAGTTTTCAGTGGAACTAAACGAAGAGTATGGAGATCGTATAGGTAACTGCAAAGTACGTTGATTAAGTCAAGGGACATCTCTGGAATGATTTTACAACTTAAAACTACTTTTTGTTGAATTTATGAAGGAAAAGTAGTGTAGGAACGAAAGTAGAAAATCCGGAATGGATTTGACTGCACACAAAACACAGTAAGAGACTGCAAGGCGTTCTAAATTGCTTTCTTAGATATATTCCACGTCCCCATTGTGAGGCTGCTAAAGTACCACAATATTTCGACCAACATATGCGTGTGAAAGTCATTTTCTCGATTATGAAAATAAATAAGACATGATTACGTGGCAACCTGAGTACGAACATCTGTGAAATTGTCTGCATCTGTCCATATGCTGACTGTTTGTACCACATAAAAATTATACGTCGTCAGTGCTCCAAAAATAATTCAATAACAGTGAAAATTTGTTTTGTTTTTGATATATGTTGTTGAGAAATTTGAAATATACAACGAAGTCGCACTCAGTGCTGCTGCATTGCCATTTAAATGCAGCGCATTTGCAGCTTTCCCCCTCATAATGCTGAGACAGCGTGGCATGGAGGTTAGGGAAATGGGCCAGCCAGACAGAGCGCTATGGCAGGTAAGCCAGTGCATGGCCCAGGAGTCGAATTCTTGGCCACCCCTGCTCTCCAGGGAGGAAACGTAAAGTAATGGAAAACACCCAGAGAAGACACCTACCAGTACTTTCACTAATCTTCCACCCTCCCAGCCGCAATGTGAGTGAGTCCACAATTTGGCGCGGTAAACTATCATATCAACACTGGAATATTCCACATGACAGCCATGACCAGCAGTGAGTGAGGGTCTAAAGCAAGTTAGTTGGCTGCAAACGGCCGCAAGCTCTTGGTCGTCCACCTTCAAATGTTTCAGACTGCGGTTTCAGTCTGTAATGAAATAGACTCGGCAGAGAATAAATCATCGTCTTCTCACTGTGGAAATGATTCAATATTTAACTCAGAACCAAAACGAAACAACATTCACTCGTGTAAGCACTGTTAGAAACCCGTTTTGGTACCAACGTTACTGGAATGTACACATTAGCATTTACTAAAAAAAAAGGCTCCAAAAATATAAATTACGAGTACCTCATAAATAACTTTGTGAAATAAACCAACCAAATCGTAATACTGTGCAAAGTTAATTACAATAGTAAGCAATATCATTCAAGACTTTCGGAATGTTGCAGTATGACGAGTTACAGAAGGAAGACATATTCTACTGTCATCATACAGCTGTGAAGGTTTAAATTCTCTCTGTATTTGCACCTGCACCAATGAGAAATAACCTCCTTTATTCTGAGTGGTCAAAGTCAGAAATAATATAGCGGATGCACATTTTACCACATACAATTTTCAAATACATTAAATTCTTTGACAAAATTACTGGGCTCATATACGCTGAAGCAAATTCTCCTGAAGACGACCAGAGATACATTTAATGGTAAGTTAAAACATAATATAAAACAAAAACAAAAATAACTAATATCAGTAGCAGGTGAGTATGTTGAGTGCACTTGGCATGTTTTTATTGCAGTTACTTTTTATGAAATAGTGGAATTAATTATATTATATTTACAATAATATTCATTTTTTAATTACACAGAAAAACTCTTTATAAATATAATATAATTTTATATACTTAATTTAATTAATTTGTTAAAAAGTATGTGCAATAAAAACATGCCAAGTGTACCCAATGTATCTACTTACTACTATATATAAAAATCCATGCCAATTTTCAGTACACTAGAAAGTTAAAGTTTATTCCTACTGTTATCTAAGTAAAATTCATATAGAATGAAATAAATTTTTAGTTGAAAATAATGGGCATTTTGAATGCACTACAATTAATTTTTAAAAATTAATTTTCTCTATCATATTCAGTGGGAAATGGCCACCCTCTTAAGATTACTGTGAAAAAAATCAGAGAATTTAAAGCAAAATCTCTGCATTATGAATTTCACTATAATTGTTTTTACGTTTCTTCATTGCTTTATATCTCAGTTTTATATTCTCTCCTCCAAAACATTGAAAATTCTAACTACTAATACTTTTATAAATCCATCTGGCATAATAATTTTAAATTCATTATTCAGTTCTAACCTTATTTTATCTCCATATCCAGTGTTCAAATATTCACAACGAGAAATGTTATATAAAAAATTTACTTGTAGCTTACTAATATTTTTAAACAAATTAGTATTGCTAGCATTGTTGAACTTCTTCAGTAACAGTTCCAATTAAATAGAATAAAAATTTACTAACAAAATTTAAAATCTGTCATGCTGTAACATAATTTTCTAGAACTATTTTTTTATTATACTGAAATGAAAATTCTTTCTTAACTTGCTTGTTGATTAAATTTTCAGATTTTTACATATCTAGTTATTTGGCTGTACACTAACTGTATCTTTTCTCTCACTTCATCCTCAGTTAATTTTATCATAGATTCACCAATCAGCTTTTGAATAGTCCTACAATTTAAAGTGAATATCTTAATTTTCATCTCTTTATTTTTATGATTTTTCTTAAAATACTAACTTTTAGGTCCAATTGAAGTCCAATCTGTAATCGATTTATTTCTTAATTTATGAGTCCATTCACTTAGCATACATACTGTTTCCACAGTATTTCTACCATTATCAATATATTCTATACTTTGTCTGTCCAAATATATAATAGCTTTTCTTAGCTTATGTGAGTCTTGCATTTGATGTGGTGAATACTGCTATAAAAATATTTGTATCTGTGTTATTTTCCATATATTAATCCTTGAAACCATAGTTCATCTGAACCATATAATCATTAATAAAATTTATGTCTAGAATATCAAATCGGTCATCCAGTAGCATCCCTTAAAATTTTTGTAAATCGGTAACCTGCTCAGTTTAACTCATGTTTTGTAGTTCTCCTAATTTCCCACTTAATGAATTTAGACATATCTTAGCACAACTCTTTTCACTGGATTTCCTTTTATCTTACCAGTAACTAAGTCAACACCTATTTTTTTACAAACTGTATATACATCTTATTGGTTTCAAACTTATAGAGTCTGGTTTATAATTTTATTTTCATTCTTCAGTCCTTCCCACAATTTTTTAAAAAATTATATTACTTTTATTTCTAAAATCCCACACTTCATATGTATCTAATAAAATATACATTTCATCTATAACTTTATTTGCTTCATCAGTTGTCCAAGTTCCTATGAAACTTCTTTTGTTATCATTGTTATCACATTTATTTATTCTTTCTTCTGCACATTTTACACATTAAGCAAACAAAGGTTTTTCATTTTTATCAATCTTTGTTCATAGAGAAAAAACAGGATGATACAACTCTCTGGGTGCCACTATTTCACATTTTATTAGCACATACAGTTTTTTTTGTAATAACATTGTGGCTGATATATTTTTGTTGGATGGCCCTCAGAGTAATAATTCTAATACTGTACAGTTGGATATAGACTACACACATCAATACAACCTATTTTTGTGTTAACACTATCTGCTTTCGCTCTTAATTTTGCTCTATTTGTATGACTGAATAAAAAGCAACTATGACGTCAATGGTTTGAAACTTCAGGCAATTTTAATTTCTTAGCTATTTTGTACATTGCTAAAATTAATTATATTCCCATACCTTTACTAAATTATATCCCTAAATTCGTATTTCTGTAGCTCATGTTAATGTCTTTTGTTATAAATCATCCACTGATTCTCGATTTTTGTTGTTACCCATTTTAGATTCAAAAATTTTTTTCACTTATGTCAAAAATAGCCATAGTATTGACAAGGAATTCTGGTTTCTTTACCAAAGCCATCTACTTTAGCTCCAGCGATATTTACTTCACCATCATCAAGAGCACATTGAATATCATTATTGTTTAAAATCAAGTTATAGCCTTTTTGCAACAGTTTTCCTTCTAATCTTCATCTAATACAGCACGTTTTCTGTTAGGTAAATATTTATATCTGTATATAGCCATACAAAGTACAGTAATTTTTAGATAACACAGTGGATATTCATTAGCTATTTCTAGCAGCTGTTTTCTCAGTTCTAAACAACTTCTTCTTAATGTACATGCTTCAGTATTGCAGTATTCGCTAATTTCTTCCTTCATTTTGAACACATAATTCTATTTAATTTTTTAGCTGTACCACTTCAAAAATATTTCACTGTCTGTTGGTTTTATAGCATCAGCACAATAATATTTGATATCAGGAAATGGTCCTATGTAATTTTTATTTTCCCTTGTAATGAATAAATGTGGAAGGTTACCTTTCTTTGATTCTTTCAAATCAAATGCTTCTGGAAATTAGCTAAGTTTTCCTTGTATAAAACAGCTGCTACCTATAATTTTAGGACATATTTTTTATCTGCAATAACATTAAATTAGTTCCTATGTAGATATTAATTGCTTTATTATATTTTCAACACAGTACTTGAGAATGAACTGTGAATCATATATTTAGCATAATGAGCTACAAATGTATAATCAATGCATTCATTAGGTAATTATAATCCACCTGCAAAATTCTTCATATACTTTAAATTTATGGGCAGTATCACCATTAAAATGGTGAACTATTATGAGATTTGGAATATGTATACCTGTTACTTCTTGAACTTCATAATCAAACCACATTCAGTATAGGTACAGGGAATTCTCTTTGGGGATTCTCTTTGATGATAGTTAAACTGTTTTCCTATAGCCAAGTTACTGCATTCTGAACGTTTAAAAATATAATAATTTTGATATTCTCCATCAGGAGAAGAACAATTTATACTACAGTTTTGATCACCTATGACTACATATTCTTCACTAAATTTTCTTTCACATACACCACCTTTTTGTGTTTTGGATTGCATGTAACATTTATGACTTCCAATTTCTACTTTTAGACCATAGTTTCTACAACTGTCAAAGCCACAGTTATGTACTTTTCATATCTAACAAATCCTTTTACATTCTTCACATTTATAAATCATATCACAAACTCATCAATGATGGTTTAAACGTTCTTCATCATAATAGTATCTATTAAGGTATTCACATTATATATAATGTTCTACAGTACTGTGTACTGTATAATTGCTTAATATACATAATTATTATTCTTTCTATCTTGCATTTATGCTCGTTCTTGTTGTTATATATTTTGTTACATTTATCACAGAAATATGATGATCCTAAGAATGCTCACATTCTGTTAATAACATTAAAATAATGGCTATTTTTATAAAGATGTATTTGTATTGTTTCTCAGAACCATGATACATAACTAAATTGAAATTTTCAGCACATACTATATTTCTTTGAATATCCAGTAGCTCCACAACATTTTTGATATCATCTAAGATACTTCTTGGTTGTATTTGTCTAAATGGTTACATAATATCTGGTTAAATTTTTTTTGTTATTTGTAACTATATCATTCTCTAATTTTCTCAGTTTCACAAGTAGTTAGTCATCTGCCTTAGATCAAATCTGTGTGATATGTTAATGCACTGTAACATTGTTGCCACATAATAAGCCAGGCAACAATTACAGCTTATCCGCATATACATTCTCAATGTATTCTGAAGCATTTCAGGGTGTTATCACTAACTGAATCAGTCTGATAACTTTCTTCACACATTACTAACAGCAATATTAAGAGCATAGTCTATTTGGAGACCAAGTTTTAGGCAGTATTTGGCATAAAATTTATTTCGACAGGACACCGACCCACTATTCACTCTGCATCTCAACGAACTCTCACTCTTACGCCTCTGTTTGATTGCCTTGTAAACTCCGTGTCACTGTACTCGTTAAAGCCTGTGCTATGGTAAGTGAGCGGGGATCACCTTATGAGAAAGGATCTTCGTATAGATATTGACCGCATGTACCTAAATGGTGGCAAATCAGACATACATCCACATGTAATAACAATGATCCGTCAAGTAAGTTCGAAATGCAATTGCACATCAGGATGGACCAAAAGCAACACTGAAGATGCTACCAATTTGTTAATAATACGCTCGCCAACCTAATTTCGCATTAACTGAGTTTCTTTCCTGTACAAGTTGGTAGATATTCATGCAAAACAACAAGTAGCAACACTGCATAATATAGTAGATTTTTAGAACTGATAGTTTCACATCCTATACTGATATGGAAAAACCATGAATATATAACACTACACTATAATGTGTACTACAAAACTTTTTACTGTCTATTAATCTGATTAAAATTGGGCATAGGTTACCCTAGAAATAGCACTTTCGTGCCACACACAAGATGTCAGTTTTGATAAAGATAAAACACTGATAAATTTTGACTTTTATATTGACTTTAACCTTTGTTGGTCAAACCAATTTAGAATACTTCAGAAATCAAATGAATGAAGGGGGACCCTAAAACTGTTATGATCACTGTATTAAACAATGATTACTGAATTTATTATGCGTTCAAGATTTCCAGTATATAAGTAACTACTGTTATTTACTGTTCATATAAATACCTTTATATCTGTCTCGAAATAATTAAACTTCATTACTATATCAATATTAAAGTTGTCTTTCACCTTCGTTAGACTTTCGTTATTCATTTACTGGTTCATTACCGAAACATTTCTTTAAACACCATTCTAACATAGCTAGGTCTACAGATAATTATTATTAACACAAATCTGAAATTTCATTTCGGGACACTGGGATTGCACAATATTTGGTAGGGACCCTGTCTAGGTTAGTTTTGAGGGTAATTAAATGATGGGAAAGTTCTGGTAAAATTTAGGTTATTAATGCACAGTTCACTCTCTGATCCATACGAATACAGTACTAAAAGTTTCAACCTGCTAGTACCGATGCGGCGGTTGGCGGGCGGCGAGATGGCGAGGTACAGAGCACACATACAATCACACTTATGGCTCTTGACGTATCGACAATTTAATTCTTCCTATCGTCGCAATACTTTTCCATTAAGTGCCTATGGAATTTTGCCATGCTGTGTGAGCGTTGGAACGGCATACCCGAGGCTCAGTGGAGCTACGTCTTCCAGGAGAGCCTCCTCGCTCCAGAAGGTGTTGCTCAAACCAGTGCCAAACTCCAATTACAACTGCTGAGCTGTGTGAGCGTTGGAACGGCATACCCGAGGCTCAGTGGAGCTACGTCTTCCAGGAGAGCCTCCTCGCTCCAGAAGGTGTTGCTCAAACCAGTGCCAAACTCAAATTACAACTGCTGAGCCCGTTGTGCCGTGCAGTGCCCGTGCGCATTTTCCCGCGCTCGCCTGCCATCCACCTTTTACCGCTCCCTGACAGACCGGATATTCACCTTAGGTTTTGCATTCTACATATCCTAACACATTGCCTACGTATGGATCAGACTCACAGTTAGAATTTTAAACATCTTACAACAGTCTCAACATTTGTTACATTTAAATTCTATTACAATATTACTTGACATTTGACATAAACATTAATATTCACATTGAAACTTGTTTACAGTTTTCTTAACATAATGGCATGAAACAAAAAAATTGAAATCAGAACATCAATTACACAAGTTTATCGAAAATTCAGAAGAAAAATGGATGTTTCATTTGTTCTCTCTCTCTAATATATACCTGTTTCATTTAGTATAGTTATTACAAGGAAAAACGTTACATTGAACTGAAATTTTGTTTCACCTTTAATTAAACACGTTAATAATAAAAGCGTAGTAGAACATCGTCTAAAAACTATAGAAAAAACCATGAATAGTAAGTATAACATTCCTGTAAATGAGAAAAGAGAGGAAGACCTTATAATATCACTCAGAATTAGTAGTGTCTTCACACGCTTGCACTGGATCGATGTGCTCACAGTAGGACAAAACAATTCATCGCGAAAGATATCCACAGGTAAGCAGAAAAGAACATTCTGGCGGCTTTCGCAACAGTAACACTATAAGGAACGTAAATCTACAATTAGACCGTTATCATCATGACGGGAATATAAATTGACGCTACTGCTCTCTCAATATCTAAGAAGGATCTTAACTTTGCTCCAACACCTTGAAATTTTGCGAATTAATAAGCGATGTGGAACAATCAGTTTGTCTGTTGAGAAAATTAATGAAATTTTCTGTGAAACGAGCCGGATCCTTTCAAAATGTAAACCTTGATCTAATTTGTCAACGGCATCCGTATACTCCTCAAAGGTCCTCTCATCTTTGTTCTGTCAGCTGGATAGGTCAATGCAAGCGTCATTTTGGAACAAACGTACTATGAATCTAAGGTCTGGTTGATGTTGGTGGAGGTTACCAGTGAAACTTCCGGTGTAATTCAGTGATAAGAATATTGAGGAATGCGTTGGAGCTACTCAAGTAATAGTCGCTGGAAAACGAGTTTTATTAAAAATCACCTCCCTCCGGCATTTTTAGGTTTTACGTAAACTGAAAGTGGAGGGGAAAGAAACGAAAGGAACCAATGATAAGGGCTGCGTTGGTTTTTTATGTGGAACCAGCGGCGACGAGTGAAAATGTGTGCCTGTCTGGGACTTAAATCCTGGATCTGCTCTTACTGAGGAGTTGCGTTAACCACTGTGCCATCCGGGAATAGAGTCTATCGAAAATGCGCGTACTATGTCGTCACGCTCCGAGGGCTAATCACATTCCCACCTAGCGCCAAACACCTGCAGTCCCCCTGAGGTCGAACGTATAAGTGCATCCGCACTGAAGGGTGTGGATTCATTGCCCATTGAAGGGAATCAGTTACATGAATGGGTGGTGTCTGTCCGAAAAAACAGACACCATGCGTTCGTACAATATTTAGGTATCATGGTCCGACTAGGGTATACAAGACAGACATTATTATGGCCATTAGGTGGTCGGTGTATAGTCTGCCAAAACATCAGTAGGTAGTGAATCACAGTCGGGAAACAAAGTAAATCATGAATGACGTCATCGATGACGTCAAAGATGACTGTATTGCGTACACATTCCGTGAGTTCTTTAGCTGCTTCCGTGTCGGTCTAGTTCTGTTCAGTACATTACGTTCGAGGTTCATTAGCTGATTGATATGCCACTCCACCGTGGATTACACGCCTACTTCATCTTACATCTGACCTATCGTCATATTAAGCTCTTAGACATCTTCTTTGTTTGCTGTCCCAGATACTGTTTTTAAGAACCTGCATTGATCCATCCCCTCTTTCTACATACAGCTGCCTGCGGTACTACATCAGTCAGTTCCACAATCTATGCTGTTAACATGTAATACGGAAGTTGCAGATCCTAGTATTCGTCGTCATCTCAGAGCTCATGGCTTCTTTCTGTGCGTCCTCATATATCTCCCTCAATATCTCTTGCAGCCTGGTAATCTCCTTTCTAACTTTTCGTACTTTGAGTGTGATAGATGTATTTTTGACTACAGCATCAAGAAAACAGTTATTTTTGGGATGTCACTGCTATTACTCCACGTAGTGAAAAGGAATCCTGTCAGTTCTCGTTCCTTTTTCAAAGAGACTATCCGCATGACAAAAACAGAAATGTCTCGCACTAGCATCTTATTATCCCCTAACATACAATACAAAAAGCATACTATAAAACAAAGAGAATAAAGGACCATGGAAATGTTCACAGTAGACTATTTCCTTGCTCCAAGACGGTATGGTGCATTGTGCATGTAAGAATATCTGGTTGCACATTCGTGTTAACCTTCCCTGGTTTTTTGCCTTTCTGTGGTGCTGTTACCGGAATCTGCGATATAACAGAAGGCAGGAAGAAGGGAGATTAGGGTTTAACGTACCGTCGACATTGTAACTGGAGATGGAGCACAAGGTTGGACAAGATCAAGGGTGGGGGAGGAAATCGGCCGTGCCCTTTCAAAGAAATCATTCCGTGATTTCCTGGAGAGATTTAGGGAAATCACGGAAATCCAAAATATGGATGGCCGGACATGAATTCGAACCATCGTCCTACCACATGCATCTGCGGTAAAGCACGTATCACACTATCGAATGGCTTTATTCTACTAATATGTAGAATGGAAGTTTTGGTGGGTAACTGTGTCTTAATACCTACTCGGAAGGTCATCTCTATAACCTGATACAGACCATTAAATTTCGTCATAAGCTTCTCGTTTTTCCTTTCTGGCATGCATGAGTTAGTAACCAACACACATTGGCCAACTCTCAGTCGTGGAAGCTGACTTGCTGGCTGCCTCACACGTTATTATCTTTCCACTGTTTTTGTATTGTCGAAATCTTTGCCTATCTCTTGTATTCTTTTCGCAAATTTCGATTTTAGTTCATCGCAAGGAGACAACATATTTATTCCCTCGTAGGGAGCAGAACAGTAATAGAATGGACTTTAGAACTGTATACGCTGATGACATAAATGAGCTATGTGTCCCAATCTGAGTGTTGGCTGTTGACGTAGGGACTCGCCATCTTTGATTTTGTTCAGTGAACACATTCCATACGTCCATTTGCTTGTGGATGAAATAGACGCGTCCATAATTTGCAAACACGACATAGGTAATTCATCGAATGAGATAAGAAGTTACTACCTTGATCTTCTAGTAAGGTTTCTGGCGCATCAGATTGAAGAATTCAGTTATTCACTAATGCCGTAGCCGCCATAGCAGCTTGCTGGTCAAGAATTGCTGTCATTGATATGAACCTCAAAAAATGGCGAATGGCGGTTAATATGCATTTATTATTCGCTGGAGTTCTGTTGTATGGACACAGAATATCAAGCCATATCATTTGAAGGGATTATATGCGTTAAGCAACCTCGCAAGAGGAAGCATTTTATGGCCGAGATCTGCTCGCAGTGTGCATGGTATGCAGTTCTGCATTTATTGATCCACATCACATTTCCTTGCATACCATTAAAACGTTTCAGCTTCTCTCCTATCAGTCGCTCTCTGGCTCGATGACCTCACAAAACTTGGTCATGTGCCTGTTGTAACACTTCGTTCCTCAGCGACCACAGAACCATTACATGCGGTTCATATTTTGTATACCTATAAAATTAGTCTTCGTGTGTTGAAAACTGTAGCTGTGATCTAAATTCGTGACAGTTCACATCCTGGCCCGCGTACAATGTAAGGGCGCCACTGTAGAGCATGTGGTCCCAGCGGCCAATAGCGACGTACTCTATCGTGTATTTAAGCGCCTGCCTCTCACTCATCGAGGCAGTCTGATATTCGCGTGAGTCTCTCGATATCTCGCTTACAGACATCGTGTTTACTTTGCTTGTTTCCGTATCCGAGTGGACGTTGTTGATTTCCTGAGGTTTCCGCTTGTGACCTCGTTGCTTCTTGCGTGTTGCTGCTCTTGGTGTCTTGCTCGGTCGTCTGTCGTTGTGTGTGTCCATCCTTTCCCGTTCGTCCGTCTTGTTTGTTCGCTGGCCGCTCCTGTTCGGTCCAGTCACGTTTTCGTTGACAGCCACACCGCGACCGGAACGGTCGCGATTACAACAGTGCTTTCCATGAACTATCACTGGTCTCTGTAATATTTTCTGGCAGTAGTTGTTCAATAAATTCTTCCATGAGTATTTGTAAATGCTTCGGTATCCGATTTGGCTTCCTATAAGCTTGATCGCTACTCCCTGTTGGTATGTCATGGTGGTTATTAGGTGTCACAGATAATGGACCCTGTGTATTAAACAAATCCTTAAACTGTAAGAATATTCAGGAAAACCTAAATCAGGATGGCCAGACGTGGTTTTGAAGGGTCGTCCTCCCGAATACGAATTCAGTGTGCTAACTACTTCGCCACCTCGCCCGGTTCGTGTAAGGAGAGGTGTCAGCAGCACTGTGCACACCATGGTGCCTCAATTACGGACGGTTTCCCCTGCCTCTGCAGTTCTCATCTGTGCTGGAATGCCTTGGAGCTGCAGAGCTCGGATATTGCATGTTATTACTCCGCGTTGCAGGGTTTCTAGAACGACGTTTTGGCTGCTGTCATACTACAACATTTGCGTTTCTTGCTGTGGCTCTGCTCGCTGTATGGAAACGCGCTACGAGTATTACTGCGGTTTTGGAATATCGGCACTCTTCACGTGCCCTAGGTTATGATTATGACGCGCGGTCTAAATCGAGCAATAGCTTCGAAAATTTATCAGTGCATCCAGGAACAGGGTTGCTGTGAAACATATAGTTTGCATCTACCATCCTGAATTTGCCGTTGAACCTACTGTTCGATTCTATTGAATTTGCTACAACTACAGACATTTGTACTCTACCAACTGAGGCACATCGGCCCACAAGTATGTATAAACTATTACATCTTATTTTCCTGTACAAGTACCATTACAATTCTTCAGAAATTATGCACTCGGGAGGACGACGGTTCAATCCCGCTTCCGGCCATCCTGATTTAGGTTTTCCGTGATTTCCCTAAATCACTCCAGGTAAATGTCAGGATGGCTTCTTTCAGAGGGCACGGCCGATTTCCTTCCCCGTCCTTCCTTAGTCCGTTGAGACCAATGATCTTGCAGTTTGCTCATCCCCCAAACAACTCAACCCCAACCCTCTTCAGGATTTAGTTAGAAACCCCATCGAAATGTTTAATGCATATTTCAGTCTTTCATATATACTGAGAAAGGGCTACTCTGTCATATCCAGAAGTATTTACAGCACTTCTAAGTACAATACTTTCATGCTCCTTTTCTGAAGCTAAAAACGGAAACCTTAGAAAAGCGACAGTATAGACCTTCATTGAAGTCCTTGTTTCTGGCGCAAAACTGAAAAATAATGTTGCACCCCTCTAGACGTTAGATTCCATCAAACGAAGATGCATGTGGGATGATGTGAAGTACATCGTTTCTCTGTCACATCTTGGCCATCGCGTTGGCTAGTGAGATGTTTTTGCTCAATTGTAGGGCAGAGCACATAAAAGTGGCCTGGTGAACAAAGTTCCAGAGTACAAAGAAACACAGCAGAGGAACGGAGATACTGTTGTGACCACCATTCATATCTTGGCACTTTCGGGCGCTGGTCAGCAAGTCGCTGAAGGCAGATCGAAGCTGGACTGCTGGAAGTGCTCCAATCTCATCCGAAATGTTCTGCTGCAGTTCTTGAACACTATGAGTGCTGTTGTGATACACCTTAGATTGAGGACTCCCCACAAAGTAATCACTAACTGACAGGTCAAGTGACCAGTCTTGTCAACTGGGCCTGCGACCATAGAGACCTCTGCTAACAACTCTGCGAGACGTGAAGATTGTTTACATGTGCTCTACAGGTCAGCTGGTTCTATGGGCAATTGCTCAATCCTGTTGGAAGTAACTGTAGGTTTTTTCCTTCTCCATTAATGCTGTAACAAATGGTTTCAAAGTGTTAGCAATGTAACATACAGACGACAGAGTCTGATTAAAGAAAATGAGACCAGTAACACATCGAGCAGACACGACACTCCAAATCCTAACCTTCTGATCATGTAATGGTGTTTCATGGAAGTCAAGCGGACTCTCATCTGCCCAGAACCTGTGATTCAGTGAGTTCACATAATCACTCAGGTAAAACGAGGTTTCATCCGACATAAAGAACAGATCTGTGTCCAAGCCATTCATTGTTACCTCAGTGAACAGCACTTCACAAAACTGGAGGGGCTGAGGACGAGGATCTGTTGGTTTTAATGCGTGAACAACAGACACTCGGTAGGGATTCATGTGCTGGTCAAGAAGGAGTATTTGTCGTAGCGGCCCCCTTATCAGTTAGAGGGCACGCACAACAGACAAGCAAGCTGGGCTGCCGACCCCCCTTGAAGAGCTCATATCAAAACACCGCCAGTGAATATAATCATCAATAGACCTTCCTCATAAACACGACACTACTTCGCGAAAAGTCGTGTGACATAGATCCACCAATTGGAACTCATTTGACTAAGTGTAGCACTCTGCAGAATAGGTGGTATAATCACGCCAGCAGAGTCAGGCCATTAATAGCCTAGTAGACACTCGCCATAGTCTTCTGTAGAAATTTGTATCTTGTTGGGCGTAACGATACTTTGGAATAGTGTAACATAGTATATTGGTTGTTATTGTCTTTTTTTATTACCTCGTAACTTTTATCTGGCTTTTACCAACACAAGAATTATCGTGTTTCTTGTTGTCCTTGAGTTTGGAAATTAGTTCCCTCCATGAAGGTGTTTTAGTGAAAAAATGGTTCAAATGGCTCTGAGCACTATGGGACTCAACTGCTGTGGTCATCAGTCCCCTAGAACTTAGAACTACTTAAACCTAACTAACCTAAGGACATCACACACACCCATGCCCGAGGCAGGATTCGAACCTGCAGCCGTAGCAGCAGCACGGCTCCGGACTGGAGCGCCTAGAACCGCACGACCACCGCGGCCGGAGGTGTTTTAGTTAAATAAAGTGTGTTCAGACTTGATCTTTAGTTCTATCCTGCCGACCACGGGACACTACAGTATTCGTCCACTTGATCGGCGTTATGTGCCCGTCTCTTGCGACAGTTGTCGTGCTTATTTAGTATGACTCTGAAACATTTTCTAGTGAACTGCAGCGACATTTCGGAATGTTTTTTTGATTTGCTCGAAACACATCCTGTCTGACTCCATTTTCAGACCAAGCACTGCATGGCACTCTTTGTTGGTACTTTGACGTCATTAAATTTCTGAGCAAACAACTGACTATACCGTTTCCACGGATTTGTTGCCTCCTAACTTTCCACAACGAACACCCGCTGCTGCACTGTGAGTACCATTGTCCTGTCTGCACTGCTCCAGTCACACTGAGAAAGCCCGCACTACCCTCCTAACTGGTATCGATCACGTGGCGATCGTACACGTGTTGTGCGCGCCAGCGGGTGTCGTTATATGCATACATTGACTTCCAATCGTATCCACTCGTCCGAGCCACTTTTATTTGCCCCATCCCGTATAACTGGTAGCGAACTGTGAAAATCTGGTAGTTTACCAAAGACAATGGCTAAAACGAAAGCATTTTTAAAAAACTACGGTAGCTGAGAGGAAATACCATCCGCGAAAGTTACAGAGATTTGAAAGATACACCACCAACGTATCTAGTGCTTTTTACAGCGTAAATTTGTTAGTGATCCTCTTCGAAGACGAAATTTATCTCTTAGTGGAGTCAGGCAGGGAACAGCACCACACATCTACTATCAAAATGTGGAGTCGGAATGTACCTATCTTCATCTTCATTACCATGAAACTGAGCTCAACGGCTCGACCGTTCACATGATGTTAAACCGCAGAAGACAGTGCTATAAGAAATCCGCTGGAGATGTTGTACGTACAGTGTATAGCGTAAAGCAACATATAATTTATGTGTAGTATACATTAAAATTGCCTCAGTACTAGATCACTTCCTGTTTATAAGAGGATGAATGAAGCTCTGTGTGTCCTGCAGACCAATTCAGTACTGCTCCATTGATTTTACTTTATAACTACTGTTGGATGGCGATAAATCGTTATCAGCACTGTCGTGCTCCAGGAGATAGTACCATAAGTACTCCACTGGATATTGTGGATCTCCTAGATACAAAGTAAAACACAGTTTTGGTGAGGTTCTGACAGCTCTATCCATACGGTTCTGTAGTAATTTTCTTGACTTTTATTGTGTGTGAGAGAGATTGGTTTGTTGTTTGATTCGGGTGATGGGACTAAACGGCGAGGTCATGGGTCAGGAGGACGGCCGTACAATTTCAAAGGAACCACCCTGGTATTTGCCGAAGCGATTTCAGGAAATCATAGAAAACCTCAATCAAATGGCTGCGTGTGGGCTCAAACCGTCGTCCTTCCGAATGCGAGTCTACTGTGCTAACCATTGCGCCACCTCGCTCTGTATGTGTACGTGGGAGAGAGATTGTGGTTGATATGATTTGTTCTTGTTCATGATGTTATGCAGCACACTCTTTTAAGTTTGCATATCAGACATGGATGTCCTGCACACGTCTATTTCTGTCAAGGAATTCGCTTTAACTGCAGTTGATTTATAACCAGTAGAATAAGTGTATTTAACAAGTCTTTTGCTGTGCAAAGTGAACATTAAGAAAACCAGCAAACTGCAGGGACGGACTGCTCACAGCAAATGGAAGAAGAAGAACCTATGAACATGTGCCCGTAAATGCATCGTTGTCACGGTAGATGGGCTGACGTATGAAAGTTCCTCTGACCACGTGACGTGTGTTACTTGTGTCTTGCATGCTGTATGATGCAGCGTATTGGAAATAACAGACTGGTCTGGTAATAATGTCGGGAGCCAGCCGACCCTGAGTACGTGCCATGTGTTCCTTGTGTATTGCAGGCTGTGTGACTGATGCAGCGTACTGTAAGCAGCACAATGGCCCAGTATTCATGTCGGGAACGAGCCGAGATGGTGTTTCCCAAGCAGATGGAAACGGTGGAGAGGCAGCGCGGCTATACCAAAACAATATCACACAACATTTCAAACTCTTTTTGGGCGTTTGTGTGATCATGTGTCCTTCCAGACCGATGAACGTGCAGGGAGGCGGCGGACTTGGCGTACAACAAATTAGGAGAACCACGTTCTACGGGATAATTGAGACAAACCCTAGTACAAGCTCTAGCCAAGTGGCCCACCAACACGATGTTAGCCAAAGTACGATATGTGTATCCTGCATGACAACACATGCATTGCATCCCATGGAGGCTACTTTGAACGATCAGAAAACTAGAGAATGCTTCTTAGTCCTGAGGTAGGGGAGTGGCTTTACAATTCTTTAGATACAACATTAGTAATATTCGTTGATTTCAGTATGAAATTGACGTGACGCTTTGATAGTTTGAATTATCACCTGCCGCCAATCGGTTACGTTACGAAAATATTCCACAGAGCGAAACCGGCTATCGGCAGCCCAGTAGCGACTCGTAACCCGTAGTCGGCGCGCACGACTGATGAAACTCGCATAGGGCCACGCTGCCTAGCGGCGACAGTTCTCTGCCCAATGAGTTGGAAGCGCGACTCGACGGTGGTGGCAGCGCATGAATCATACGCACGCTGTGCTGCCAGCTACCACTTTCTCACGTCATTCCCCTTAAATGACTCTTCCTGGAGATTCTTGACTACATATAACGTCCAGTAGATGGCGAGAGGTTCTGCGGCTTTTGGCAGTTCAGTTTTTCATCTTGAAATTTGTTGTGCAATTAGGGTACTGACCAATAGTATCGTACTAAATTCCAAACATTCCCGTCATATGATTGAGGGATGATCAAAGAGTTTCTATCTGAATCTGTTGCTGTAGCGTATATGCAACCCACCCACAGTCCGGTGTAGGTATACAAGCACCGACATTTCTGAAGTAACGGAAGTCATTGGCAGCGATATACACATATACAAATGGCGGTAGTACCGCGTACACAAGGTATAAAAGGGCAGTGTATTGGCGGAGCTGTCATTTGGCTCAGGTAATTCTTGTGAAAAGGTTTTCAACGTGATCATGGTCGCACGACGGGAATTAACAGATTCTGAACGCAGAATGGTAGTTGGAGCTAGATGGGAGAGTCAGTTTCGGAAATCGTTAGGGAATTCAATATTCCGAGATCAATAGTGTGAAGAGTGTGCCGGAAACACCACATTTCAGCTATTACCTCTCACAACAGACAACACAGTGACCGGTGGCCTCCACTTAACGACCGAGAGCAGCAGCGTTTGCGTGGAGTTGTCAGTGCTAACACACAAGCAACACTGCGTGAAATAATCGCAATAATCAATGTGGGACGGACGAAGAACGTATCCGTTAGGACAGTGCGGCGTAATGTAGCCTTAATGGGCTATGACAGCAGTTAACGGACGCCATTGCCTTTGCTAACAGAACGGCATTGCAAGCAGTGTTTCTACTGGGCTAGTGACCTGAGCGAACGGACCCTAGATGACTGGAAAACGATGAGCTGGTCAGATGAATACAGATTTCAGTAGGAATGAGCTGATGGTAGGGTTCGAGTGTGACGCTGACCCGACGAAGCTACGGACCCAAGTTGTCAACAAGGCACTGTGCAAGTTATTGGTGGCTCCATATGTTGTGGGCTGTGTTTACAAGCAATAGACAGTCCAGTGGCCCATCTGAAACGATCATTGATTTGAAATGCTTATGTTCACTACTTGGAGATCATTTGCAGCCACCCACGGACTTCATGTTCCCAAGCAACGATGGAATTTTTATGGATGACGAAATGCCATGTCACCTGCACACAAATGTTCGTGATTAGTTTGAAGACAATTTTGGACAGTTCGAGCCAATGATTTGCTCACCCATAGAATATTTATGAGACATAACTAAGAAGTCAGTTCGTGCAAAAACTGATGCACTAGCAACACTTTCGCAATGATGGGTTTCTGTAGAGCTGGCATGGCTGAAAATTTCTGCCGGGGCTTCCAACGACTTGCTGAAACCATGTCATGTCCAGTTGCTGCACTATGCCGGACAAAAGGAGGTCCAACACGACATTAGGAGGTATCCCACGACTTTTCTCACCTCTGTTTATAGACAAGGGGTCATTAGTGTGGCCTTCAAATGGAAACTTTTTGACCACCCCTTATATTTGCCACGTTTTGATGGCTACGATTCTACTTATAATTAAGTATAATGAGTTTTATTCTCAAATGTTGTTGTTACATGCCGGGTGCATATAAGGTCGCGTGTCTGGCAGCTCTATGATAGCTGGCTGTGTTACTGCCGGTGAAATAGCCACGATCCATTCCACACATAGTTTTCTGTGGTGAATTTTACAAGCATAGCACTTTAACCTGCTTTTGACTTCAGAGACACTGCAAAAGTCTCCACCTCAGGAGCAAAAAATGTGCAACTCTTGATTTTCAAGTTTACTGCAAAACGAATGTGTAGGTTACATGTTATTTTCAACTTTGGTGAATTCCTCTGTCAGTTTTCAATATGGGTTAAAATGCAAGTTAGTTTTCTGCATTTTCCAGGTTTCCCATTGTTTTAACTTGGGTCATGTAGTTTGTTCAAATGAAATGGCTCTAAGCACTATGGGAATTAACATATGAGGTCATGAGTCCCCTAGACTTGGAACTATTATTTTTTTTTCCTTTATTGTATTTCAATTCCCCATCGGGGCGGGCTGGCAGCAGCGTAGGCGCTGCTCTTCAGCCGAAAGACATAGAACAAAACAACAGAAGACATTTAAAAACAGCAAAGGAGAGAATAAGGTGAACACAGATATAAAAAAGGGGAACATCATGGAAGGCAATAGACAAAAAACGGGGTGACTGTAAAATGGATATAAAAAACTGTTTAAAAGTAGCACACACAAAAAGCCACAAACTGCGACGGTTAAAAGAACACAAGGCACAGTATGACTGGAGCATAAAGGTAGCGACGGATGGCATAGCACATAACGTAACACTGACGGCGAACCTCAAGGCAGGACACAAGTAAAATCACACCTCTTGGTGCACACAAGAAACAGCACTAAACACAACACTGATGTGGCACACTGATGATGATCAATACAGAGGATCTGCCAGGCGCTAGGAGATGAGGGAGACCTGAAGAAGGAAGGGAGGGGAAGAGATGGGGTGAGGTGAGCGGGAGGCGCGCGAAAGAGGGCCAGGTAGGGAGGGATGTGGGAAGGAGAGAGGCAAGTATGGGGTGCAGGGTCTCAGGGGAGGGGGGGACGGAGGCAAATCCGCTCTGGGAGAAGGAGGAAAGAGGAAAAGGGGGCCCTGGGGAGGGGGGGGGACAAGGCCTGGTTATAGTTGGAAGGAAGGGTAGATGTCACGCCGAAGTTCGTCATCCGGGAGGGGGAGGCGTTGGAAATTGCCCTGATGAAGGAGATGGAGGGTGTGGAGGTGGAGAGAGGGAGGGATACAGCGATAGAGGCGCGGAAACGGGCAGGGGGTGGAGAGGAAGGAGGAAACCAGAGGGTGGGGGGGATCAAGCCTGCGAACAATGTAAAGGATACGGAGATGTTGGAGGAACAGGAGGAGGTGGGGGAAGGGGATCAGTTCATACAGGAGCCGTGTGGGGGAAGGATGGCAGATATGGAAGGCAAGGCAGAGCGCATGGCGTTCAAGGATTTGGAGGGCCTTGTAAAAGCAGGTGGGGGCGGAGGTCCAGGCAACGCTGGCATAACAGAGGATAGGACGGATGAGGGATTTGTAGGTGTGGAGGATGGTAGAAGGATGCAATCCCCATGTCCGGCCAGACAGGAGTTTCAGAAGGTGGAGGCGGGAATGGGCTTTCTGCTGGATGGTCTGGAGATGAGGAGTCCAGGTGAGGTGTCGGTCGAAGGTGAGGCCAAGGTATTTCAGGGTGGGGGTGAGCTGGATAGGACGACCATAAAGGGTGAGGTAGAAATCATGGAGGCGAAAGGAGCGAGTGGTGCGGCCTATGATGATCGCCGGGGTTTTGGAGGGGTTGAGACGGAGGAACCACTGGTTACACCAAGTGGTGAACTGGTTAAGGTGGGTTTGGAGGGTACGTTGAGACCGTTGAAGGGTAGGATAGAGAGCCAGGAAGGCGGTGTCATCAGCATACTGGAGAAGGTGGACTGGTGGGGGTGGCTTGGGCATATCAGCTGTATACAAAAGATAAAGGAGAGGGGAGAGGACAGAACCCTGGGGGACGCCAGCCGTGGGATAAAAGATACGGGAGTTGGTGTTGTGGAGGGTGACATAGGAAGGACGGTGCGAGAGGAAGGAAGCGACCAGACGGACAAAATTGATAGGCAGGGCGTAGGTTTGGAGTTTAAAGAGGAGACCGGGATGCCATACACGGTCATAGGCATTTTGGAGGTCAAGGGAAACAAAAATGGCGGAGCGACGGGAGTTGAGCTGGAGGGACAGAAGGTGAACAAGATTGAGGAGTTGGTCTTCAGCAGAGACTTGGAACTACTTAAACCTAACTAAACTAAGGACATCACACACATCCATCCCCGAGGCAGGATTCGAAACTGCGATCGTAGCAGCAGCGCGGTTCCGGACTGAAGTGCCTAGAACCGCTCGGCCACAACTGCCGGCTATTCATGATCCATGGAACACGTATTAATGTAATGTAATGCATCTTGTGCACGAAGCTGTCACTGGCAGGCAGTAGCGCGATCCTAGGCTGAGCGGGAGATAGCGCTAGTGGCGCGATCTGGCCCTGCACGGCTCAGTACGGCGGTGGGCCGACTCCTAGCTGATGGTGCGCCAGACTGTGATGATGAGTGGAATGAAATTTAAGGCAAGTCAGCTCCTAACTTAATTGTTTAAACTATGACGTCAGAGGGTGGGAGGGGGAATTCTTCAAACTGTGAGCACCTGGACTTTAACTTGTGGCAGGCAGCTGGTAACTGTCGATTTTGAATTTATAGGGGAACTATCCAATCCGACATGTCGAAGCCTACTCTGAAAGTTTTCACGTAGGAAGAATACTACTAAGAAACGCACTGTCAAAATTTTAGCTGCTAAGTGTTTTTTTTTAAAAATGTTAAAGTTACTCATTTAATACACAACCCAGGTAAGAGAACATAGTGCCACTTAGCGCGAACTCCAAAGAGCACACACGTGAATTTTAAACACTTGAACCATATCAAAATTTTCTCAAATTATAATTTCTTGAATAACTTGCAGTTCATACCGACAACTAAATCACTGCAGAAATTTAATTGTTGCACAAGTGAATAGGCAGAAAAAAGAAAATCAAGGCCGTGTTTGATGTTACATTAGTTGTCTTCCATCACCCTTGTCATTAATTTGTTGGCATTAAATATTTTATAACAATTCCTGTAGCACAGTCCTTATGATAATTTTTGATTAATGTGTATTTTGCTAACAATGAAACACTTCCCAAAAATGCGAAGTGTCTATTGAGTGACGAAAACAAACATTTTCCTTACACCAGACGCACTGGATTAACGAAAAATTAATGCATTCACGCGCTTCACAATAATTACTAATTTTATTTAGGCAGAACTGGAATATCGTAATAAATAGTCGTGGCCGTTATTCTACATATTGTGCTGCTTACCTGGTATACTTAATCAAATTCATAAAATGCCGTGATGCCTACTGCAATTTAGAAATGAGTTAAGATTAAAAATGCTGCTCCATTGCTAAATCTGAAATGACAAAGAGATAACGGAAATTCGATTGCCAACAATTTTCTGGAAGACACTTTATACTATTGAAAAAATTTTTTCATCGAGAGCCTGAATCACACTATTAGTTCGGGTGGAATCCGAATTATACATAATTCGTCGTCCTCTTAATTAGAGGGGTGTCGTTATGTCCAGTCCAAGAGTCCAAAAAATGCAATGCATTATTTTCTGCAAATGGTAAGAAGACGTTTATGATGTAACACTGGACGGTCTCTTTTTAAATTTTTGGTTCTCATTTACCCTGATGTTTCTGAAGGCGGAAATAAAGCTGCGGAAACAATAATCCACTGAAACTTATCACTGGAAATGCTGTATACGAATGTGTCGTATCGTCAACTGTAAAGCGACTCTTGTCTTTTTTTCGATCTAAATGATAAGCCACGCTTTGCACGAAAACTAACTGATTTGCGTTATACACAGCATTTTAGAGGATAACAAAGAGCTTCGTTTTACGCCAGCTACGAATTTCTCTCTAGTATTACCTATTAATGAAATCGCCTCTACATGTTTACTTGAGGTAAACTTTGTAATTTTACGACTTTCTTTTCCGTATAATTTCCTGAATCTGTTTAACCATGTGAAGAAGCCGGTAAATTAGTAATGTTCATTTCATTTGCAATTCAGAGCACTGAGTGTCATAAATCTCCCTCGGTGATGGTGCATTGGGTCTCACGAGCAGTTCTAAATCTTTCGAATGGTTTTTCTTTCACACTTTTGCTAGTTTCATTTTGGCGAATATTTCGTGCTTTCTATAAATCTTTTTTCCATTTAAACAGTTCATGTTTAGACTTTACGAAAAGAAAAAAGCTTTGTACATTGTCTCGTTTTTTCCCTCCTTCACTTAACCAAAAACTTAACAGGCTTTCCTTTGTCACTACATGCTTTCTATGGACTGGAAAGATACTCTCTTTTTGTTCTGGACTTTAATTAGCACAACAATCACCGTTAAAATCACAATTCATGGAATCATCCAAGTTATTTCCTACTTCTTGTAATATTTCCAGAACTTATAACAAAATGCCGACATGAGTCGAATGAATGTTCAAGAAATTAACTAATAAATTACATATATGTAGGTCTTCAGGAGAAGTAGGTGATTTCGATCACATATGACGTCCTCCATATTTCATCTTTGCAACGTTGAAAACATTAATTGGATTCAACAAATCAGCACAAAAGCAGATGCTATTTGTAACATATACCAATGACTCACAAGGAAAAGTAATTCAGTTTTATGTCGATAGTTAACACTTAGCGGTACGAAAAATGCAGCTGCTGATTATTATGAAATTAAATGAGCTGCAAATTCGAGCGAATAGTAACTGCGAACTACTGTGACAGAGAAACTATAAAAGGAAATTGACAATCGGTTTACAAATTACGACTATGCTATGCTATGTTATCAGTTTACGGATGCACAGTCAACCAAGGATATGCACCCTCGGTGCTGTGCACGCTTTGTCAACAACAGCTATCGCAGGACTGTTAATTTTTCCAGCTGCCTGGCAGCTATGAATTTCGCACATTTCAATACTTTTTAAAAAAATACTTGCAATGTGTCTTAGCAGCTAAAAGTTTGATATTGTGTTTCTTTTGGCGTATCCTTCCAATATAAAAAATTTCAGGGCAGGTTTCGACATGTCAGATTGGACAGTTCCCTTGTCAGGGTGACAACTATTTAAATGGTGATTGATGTCAGAGGGCATTGCTTAACTTAGAACAGGCAGTACGGAATTCCACACGAAGGACAAGTGACCTGACTACTACAATAGCCCTACAGTTCTCTACAGAACCGTATGCTCTCTAGCAGGCAGGTTACTTCCTTCGTCCTAGCATTTTGGATTCTGACATCATAGGGCTGCACCAGTATTCCAGGTCAGCCATCTTGGATTCTGTACTTAACACAAGTATCCCACTTACAACAGAATGACAATGTGTCCTCTTGGATTTTTGGATTTCCCGCCATTTGATATTTAGGACAACAGCCCTACTTTCACAATGACTTCACAGATGGGAGGGCGAGGGGAAAAACGGCTAATTATTGAATTCCCCGCCAATTTTTTAATTTCCCACCTTTTTTCACACAGAGCGTTCGGCCTTCGTCAGAGGTATGGAAGGGGAGAAGGGTGTGGAATGAGTCATCGGTTACATCATTGATGCCATATTCAATGACATCATCATTGATGTACTTTCGTGCCAGATCTGTCCTAGTCTACCTACTAATATCTTGTCAGTTCACTTACATCGTTTGTGAGCCATTACAGCATCACATAAATAATACAGCCAATTTCATCAGAGGAATGAAGCATATGTGTGTTGGAGGCCATATTATCATAATTTTTATTGTTAATGTATGTTTCCGAAAGAGTCGATGGATTTGTTCGCACAGGTATTTGATAGACAGTGGAGGATCTATTCAAACACAATCTGCATTTTTCTTATTTTTAGCGCAGGGCACAGTTGTACTACCGAACGGACATTGTTACGATTGGGAGCCCGTCAATGCCAACTTAAACTAGCCAGTTCATGGAGAATTTTGTGGATAGTGCCTTTGAGACAGAATTCTCAAAACCAAGTAGTTCTTATCGAAATTCGATAGCACATTTGTTGATCGGGCACATAGACGGAACACTTGCAGAGTTCTTGTGACCCCTGAGTAGCATCCATGGCAGCATGAAGTTCACAATGGAGGTTAAAAAAGTCGATGTTTGCCCATTCTTGACGTCCTCGTCCACCGAAAGCCAAATGAGTATCGCACCACAGTGCATGGAGAAAATCCATTCAACCTGGGCGGTTTCTGCACGCGCTCAGCCAACACACCCCGGCCCAAAATACATGGGCCTAAGGGCTTAGGTTCATCGAGCGAAATTCGCCTGTCACGCCGTAAACGTCCTAGAAATACTGAAGAACCTCAGAAATTTCTTCAGTGAGAATCCCTACAACAATCCACAAATATCACAAGCAAATTTCAGTAACTATTCGTAACGCCTCCGACTAAGAAAGGAAAACGCTTGCATTACGATGAAGGGGAAAATTAGCAGGATGCTGAAGCCGCGAAACATTAAAGTTGTCTTCAGGCCTCCAGTTAAATTATTCCCTAGACCAGTAAATGATAATCTAGGCCAAGTGCTCTATGACTTTGCAAAATAACGCTAATACGAACTGTATTACGTCGAGTGGACCGTACGCCCGATATAACATCGACGGTCTGAATATTACAAGCGTCTGACACAACGCTAACAGATAAATCACTGGTAGCTGAATATGTTTGTGAAAGGGACTTAAAATAGCATTTCACAACAACTCTACTGTCACGAGCACTAATGCTTTGTGGACAGCGCAATGAAAGAAGCTTTAGAAATCGAAATATGTAATAAGTCCCTTTATAAGGATACCGGTTTCCTGTTTATTACAGCTTGGAAGCCGGCTATCGCAATGTTAAAAAGAGTGTGACAGACATAGAACTAAAACATTCCTTATTTGACGATGGAGCGAGTGCCGTTGACGTCACAGCTGGTACCATGGCTATATAAAGACACATTAGCAACCACGTGACAATGGCTGAATACCTGACGAGTACTTGGTCGAAAGCTCATCGATGAATAGTCGCTTGATATGGCTCAAATTCACAGACGATTTTAATCATTTGTATCGCCGCGAGACCATTCATTCAAGTAGAGGTTTTTTTTTTTTTTTTTTTTTTTTTTTTTTTTTTTTTTTTTTTTGTAATTGGAAATTTCGCCAGCCTCAAACTGTACGGATTTCGGCTTTAAAGTTATTTCCTACGACGCAGTACTTGTGACCGAGAGATGTATACACTGGATAACTCTGATAAATCACGATGAGTTTTTCACAAAATCGTCGACAAGACTACGCTACTTTTATTGGTTTAGAGCGTCCACAAAGCAGTATTTATAGCGAATCTGTACATACGCGTATGGCACGATACATTAACACTGATATAACGTTGCGATCCGAGAGCATTAATTACTTTACTGATAAAATGAGGCGTTCAGTTATCCTCAGAGATGAAAGTTTCAACTAATTAATCATACCAATTACGTTACAATCCCAGCTGTCAGTGCTATGGATAGCAGTAAAAGAGCAAACTGTAGCCACATCGACAATCGTAATGGAAATCTAGCAGATTCCCCTGACTTCTGTGTTCTCGTCGCTTTTCTTCTTTTAATGTGTTCCGGCGTTGTCGCTCTAGTTGTCATATAACTCACGCATAATAAATAATAATAACAAGTGGTATGTCTTATTTCATGCACGTTCCGATTACTCCCCTTTAGAAGAGTGACTGAAATCGAACCAATCACAGCTTTATGTCCTTTTCCTCTTTTTTCCCAAAACCTGTTAATTAAATCACTGTTTTCTCCTTTTCCTCTGGCCATCCCCCCCCCCCCCCCCGATCATTATTTTCTTGAAACTTGTTTTATTTTTTCCTTCTCATTTTATTTTCGAATTATTTACTGTTCTTAATTACTTGTTATGAGATTTTCAATCGTTCCAAAGGTCTTCTTGTGTTTCTTTCATCCAACTGGTCCTTAATTTACTTCCACTAACGGTGTTAATTTTCTTAGTGAGTTTTTTTCCCAAACGCCTACATCGATGTTCGCGTCATTGTAGATGTATTTTTCTAAATTTATCTATGTTTTCGTAGATTTCAAAAATGGTTCAAATGGTTCTGAGCACTATGGGACTTAACGTCTGAGGTCATCAGTCCCCTAGAACTTAGAACTACTTAAACCTAACTAACCGAAGGACATCACACACACAGCCATGCCCGAGGCAGGATTCGAACCTGCGACCGGAACGGTCTCATAGTTCCAGACTGTAACGCCTAGAACCGCTCGGCCACACCAGCTGGCTTGTAGATTTCCTTTGTAGGTCTACAACTTATATATTCTCCGGTACATAAACACTTGAACGATACGTGTTCGCAATGTTATTTGAAAGGACAAGGCATCGATTCCGAAGAACAATGCTGACCGAAAGAATCAGGTAGTTATGATCTGATCGCTATAACACAGTTACAATATCTGTAGAGTACAACAACGATCAAAAGACGTATTCTGTAATAAGATAAATAAAAAACTGTAGCTAACAATGATTACGAACAGATAAGGTAAATAATAAAAAAAAATTAGTTTGCAGATAATTAATCACGGTCGCCATCTCATAAACGAAGTTAATGTTTGTTGTGACTGAAATGAAGTTGAAATTACGCAGTAATCAGAAACGCATAGGAAGGCTGTAGATAAGCAAACATGCACGTGGGCGACTTTGAATGTAAATGCCGGGGATCAGTATAGCAGTATTAAGCTAATTAGAAGTGCGCTGGTACTACCGAAACCACTAACAGTTATTACAAGACGTTACGCGAAATATACTGAATGAGGTTACAGACTGTAATGCTATCTGTTGTCAGATTTCGTGAAACATATACTGTGGAATAATTGCTATTTCACAATAAACATTGCCTCAGAAAATTCAGTTGCCCCTACCGATGTCGACTTACGCAACCTCCATTGTATTTCAAAAATGGCTCTGAGCACTATGGGACTCAACTGCTGTGGTCATAAGTCCCATAGAACTTAGAACTACTTAAACCTAACTAACCTAAGGACATCACACACATCCATGCCCGAGGCAGGATTCGAACCTGCGACCGTAGCGGTCGTGCGGTTCCAGACTAGCGCCTTTAACCGCTCGGCCACTCCGGCCGGCTCCATTGTATTTATCTCGCCTTCAAACACCATGTGCAAAATTGTCGTAATATCTCACTCGCTACTCGCAAACCTACAGAAAAAATGAACAAGACTTTCGTAGGAAATTTAATGTAGTTACATTTTGTACTGGGATATGTTATCTCTGGAGGCAACGGTTTTCGAGTTATTCTAGAAAAACGTCCATAGGTGACGTTTAAAGCACCTCCATCTCCACACTCATCCGTCACCAGTCAGGATTTCTAGTATTTTCTTCGTGACATTCCCTCCTGTCACTCTATAAAAATTTCCCGCTACACGACCTACTCCCGATGTTCGACCTTTTTGGTCCCCACTTATTGCGCCATTCCGCCACCAGCATAGTCAGCTATTTCGTCAATATTGTTAATTTAAACGTTCCGGTGAGGGTAACGAAAGAAACGTTACGCTACAGCTAGTTACGTTGACAAGTCGACTCAGACTTTACCCTGACACGCATAGTTGTGTCATTGTCATACGGCCTGACGATTATAACGATGTAATTCTTTATTTTAAACTGTTAAAATTCACAAAATTGTTAGGTAAAGTTTACAGGAACGTACTTTTACAATCTGTGAGCGCTCGACTAAGTCGGATGCGAAATAAGGCCAGTCAATGAAGACTAAAAAAGTTCGAATGTGGGAAATAATTCGTGCAATCGCAAATTTTTGTACGGTGGAAAGAGGGTGTGCATGAAAAGCATACTAGAAATCCTGACGGTGGGCTTAGTGTCGAAGGGCGTCTTTGTAGGTCACTTTTGTACGTTTTTCTTGAATAGCACGAAAACCACGGCCTCCAGTGAAAACATATTCCGGTACAAAATTTAACTACATAAAATTTTCTATAAAAAGATCCTGTTCATTTCTTCTGTACGACTAACAGTTTGCGCGTAGCGGGCGACAGAATATGAAAACTTTGCGCATGCTTTTTGAACACTAGATATAACATTGCGGGCTGCATAAAACGACATAGTTAGGGCAGCTGAATCATCCTGTATATTACGAAATTTCCTTACTTACCTATGGTTTGTACAATTAAGCTTTTACAACATTATTTTTCGGTAGATCTTTCACAATCCTATTACAGTTTTTTAAATAGCGAATACTGTCAGAACTAGGAAATTACGTACATGTAAAAGAGATTACTTTAAAATTACAGAATTAATTAACAGAAAAATAGTGAGGCATTGTGTTTTGTGTGACAGGTAACCTGATCCAACTTCCGTTTCGGAGAGCAGCACCGTGGATTTTTCTGTTCTTGTTTTCCGATGTCATGAATTTTCGTCATCCCTCTAATTACTGTGGTTTCTGCCTCATACTAGGCTTCTGCTACGATCCACGTTGTAGTGCTTTTTTTTTTTTTTTTTTTTTTTTTGCATTACGAGAAACTACTCTTTTGTTGCACTGATTCCGTTTCGGTTTGTACGTCTTATGTAGTTTGAATATTCTTCCTTTGTACGAGATGGTGTTCAGTCCGCTGGATTGGCTGGTTTCTCCTAAAGCACTTAAAGTAAGCGATTTGTGAGATTTTTCCATACTGTGTTTTCAGTGGGACTTCCACTTTTGGTTTGGTGTCCATATACTTAGTTGTTTGATAGGGAATTTGGAGTCTGGTTTTGCAGGAGATTTCATGTAGATTGTCTAGTACTAATATAGCTTAATCTTTGTTGTTCGTGAATATAGCCGGGTCATCTACAGAGGCCAAGCATTTCAGTGACTCGTTTTCCTTTCTTGTTTCATTTGTATACGTTTGACGAAATGTTCCCATGCTACACTTTTTTTTCCAATACGATGTTGAACAAGACGATAAGTCATCACTTGTCCGATTCCTGTGCGAGTTTCGAAAGAGTTTGAAACTTCTTCCTTTTTTAGGTGGTTTCCGATAATTTTTCCTGGATATAAGTATTTTATTAACTTCTTTTTCTTCAAGCTGCAATTGCAGTGCTCACAGCACTACATGAAATCAGTCACACTAAAGAATACTTTGTTGTATGATAATTTTATAAACAGAGCAAATTAGCACAACAGATCTACACCAAATGATAAGGTGTTTACTGAGGTTGTAAATGAGTAAGAAAGCCTTGAATTCACATATCTGTTGTTGCTTTTATACATATAGAGTAAGTGATCAAAAGTATCCGGACACCTGGCTGAAAACGACTTATTAGTTCGTGGCGCCCTCCATCGCTAATGCTGGAATTTAATATGGTGTTGGCCCACACTTAGCCTTGATGACAGCTTCCACTCTCGCAGGCATACGTTCAGTGAGGTGCTGGCAGGATTCTTGGGGAATGGCAGCCCATTCTTCACGGACTACTCCACTGAGGAGAGGTATCGATGTCGGTCGGTGAGGCCTGGCACGAAGTTAGCTTTCCAAAATATCCCAAAGGTGTTCTATAGTATTCAGGTCGGTACTCTGTGCAGGTCAGTCCATTACAGGGATGTTATTGTCATGTAACCACTCCACCACTGGCCGTGGATTATGAACAGGTGCTCGATCGTGTTGAAAGATGCAATCACCATCCCCGACTTGCTCTTCAACTGTGGAACGCAAGAAGGTGCTTAAAACATCAATGTAGGTCTGTGCTGTGATAGTGCCACGCAAAACAACAAGGGGTGCAAGCCCCTTCCATGAAAAACACGACCACACCATAACACCACCGTCTCCGAATTTTATTGTTGGCACTACACACGCTAACAGATGACGTTCACCTGACATTCGCCATACAAATAACCTGCCATCGGATCGCCACATTATGTACCGTGATTCGCCACTCCACACAACATTTTTCCACTGTTCAATCGTCCAATGTTTAAGCTCCTTACACCAAGCGAGGCGTCGTTTGTCATTTACCGGCGTTATGTGTGGCTTATGAGCAGCTGCTCGACCACGAATTCCAAGTTTTCTCACCTCTCGCATAACTGTCGTAGTACCTGCAGTGGATCCTGACGCAGTTTGGAATTCTTATGTGATGGGCTGGATATGTGTGTGCCTATTACACATTACGACCCTTTTCAACTGGCGGCGGTCTCTGTCAGTCAACAGACGAAGTCGGCCTGTACCCTTTTGTGCTGTACTTGTTCCTTCACGTTTCCACTTCACTATCACATCGGAAACTAGGCCGGCCGCTGGTGGCCGAGACGTTCTAGGCGCTTCAGTCTGGAACTGCGCGACCGCTACGGTCGCAGGTTCGAATCCTGCCTCGGGCATGGATGTGTGTGATGTCCTTAGGTTAGTTAGGTTTAAGTAGTTCTAAGTTCTAGGTGACTGATGACCTGAGATGTTAAGTCCCATAGTGCTCAGAGACATTTGAACCATTTTTTTCGGAAACTAGGGATGTTTAGGAGTCTGGAAATCTCGCCCACAGACGTATGACACAGGTGACACCCAATCATCTGACCACGTTCGAAGTCCGTGAGTTCCGCGGAGCGCCTCATTCTGCTCTCACGATGTCTAATCACCACTGTGGTCACTAATATGGAGTACCTGGCAGTAGGTGGCAGCACAATGCACCTAACATGAAAAACGTATGGTTTATGTGGTGTCCGGATACTTTGGTCACGCAGTGTATGTTAATGTTTTTCGTACAAGGTTCTCTCAAACCTAATGCATGTTTTAAACTTACATTATTATGCAGGTTATATCAACAGTATTTCCTGCTATTATTTATTTTACATTATTTTATTATCTAGTGGCTATAACAGCAGATAACCAGTTTCACTATAGGACTTATGTGGTCGTAGCTACTCTGAAGAATAAATTAAATATGAAAAGAGTTTGAAATTTTTCGATGATATATTTTGGTATAATACTTCCGTGTAATCATAATTCATCTTTCAT
Source organism: Schistocerca cancellata (assembly GCF_023864275.1). Taxonomy (NCBI): domain Eukaryota; kingdom Metazoa; phylum Arthropoda; class Insecta; order Orthoptera; family Acrididae; genus Schistocerca; species Schistocerca cancellata. The sequence goes on from NC_064629.1 coordinate 575,273,438, forward strand.
AGAGAAAGTTTTAATTTTTTCCAAAATGAATGTAAATTATGTGGTTGCCGTCTCTTGTGTATGAAGTGTCCAGATGAGTGTGACACCTACATTGTACATTTATTGAAACATGTAGTTTACGAGTAAAGACCCATTCAAGGTTGAATTCAAATGCATACATTATGTACCTATACCTAGTTAAGTTGGAAATGAATTTCCTTATAATTTTCTTTATAGTTCCTCAGCTGTTATTTTTCGAAGACAGGAGACTATCTCTGGTTTCCCTGTCTTCTGTTACTTGACAGAGATAACCAAGAAAGATGAATCTCCGACTTACCATTGCCTTCTGTATTTTATGTATACACTGAGGTGATAAAATTAATGGGATAGCATTATGTACACATGCCGATGGCGGTAGTACCACGTACAAAAGGTATAAAACGGCAGTGCATTGGCAGAGGTGCCTTTTGTACTCAGTTGATTAATGTGAAAAGGTTTCCGGCGTAGTTAATGATAGTTAGAGCTAGACGCATGAGACATCCTATTTCGTAAATCGTTAGGGCATTCAATATTCCGAGATCCACAGTGTCAAGAGTGTGTCGAGAATACCACATTTCGGTCTTGCCTCTCACCGCGGACAACTTAGTGGCCAACAGCCTTCACTTAACGATCGAGTGCAGCGGTGTCTGCGTCGAGTTGTCACTGTTAACAGACAATCAACAGTGCATGAAGTAACAGCAGAAATCTGTGTGGGACATGAGACGATAGCTTCCGTTTGCACAGTGTCGCGAAATGTGGCATTAATGAACTCTGGCGGCAGACGACCTACTCGAGTGCCTTTGCTAACAGTGCAACATCACCTGTAACGCCTTTTTCTGGGCTAGTGACAATTAGGGACTGCACCCAAGATGACTGAAAAACCGTAGCCTGGTTAGATGAATCTCGATTTCATTTGGTAAGTGCCGATGATAGTGTTCGAGTGTTGCGCAGACCCCAGGAAGCAATAGACTTTGTTTGTCAACAAGGCAGTGTGCAAGCTGGTGGGCCGGCCGTTGTGACCAAACGGTTCTAGGCGCTTCAGTCCCGAAGCGCGCTGCTGCTACGGTCGCAGGTTCGCATCCTGTCTCGGGCATGGGTGTGTGTGATGTCCTTAGGTTAGTTAGGTCTAACAAGGGAACCTCCCCATCGCACCCCCCTCAGATTTAGTTATAAGTTGGCACAGTGAATACAGATAAATCGAGAACACAGATAAATCGAGAAAACAGGAAGAAGTTGTAAGGAACTATGAAAAAAATAAGCAAAATATACAAACTGAGTAGTCCATGCGCAGCATAGGCAACATCAAGGAGAAAGTGAGCTCCGGAGCGCCGTGGTCCCGTGGTTAGCGTGAGCAGCTGCTGAACCACAGGTCCTTGGTTCAAGTCTTCCCTCGAGTGAAAAGTTAAATTTTTTATTTTCAGACAGTTATTATCTGTCCGTCCGTCCGTCCGATGCGAGGTAACTGTGCCGTAGAATGGGGACGTTACACCTAAACAAACATCGAAACATCCACAAAAAAATCTAAATCGGGCAAGGTAGTAGTTTTTACCCATTCGCCAAGTGTACAAGTTAGGTGGGTCGACAACATATTCCTGTCATGTGACGCACATGCCATCACCAGTGTCGTATAGAATATATCAGACGTGTTTTCCTCTGGAGGAATCGGTTGACCTATGACCTTGCGATCAAATGTTTTCGGTTCCCATTGTAGAGGCACGTCCTTTCGTCTACCGATCGCACGGTTTTGCGGTGCGGTCGTAAAACACAGACACTAAACTTATTACAGTGAACAGAGACGCCAATGAACGAACGGACAGATCATAACTCTGCGAAAATAAAAAAAAAGTAAACTTGTCACTCGAGGGAAGATTTGAACGAAGAATCTCTCGTTCCGCAGTTGCTCGCGCTAACCACGGGACCACGGCGCTCTTGAGCTCACCCATCTCCTTGATGTTGCCTATCTTGCGCATGGACTACTCAGTTTGTATATTCTGCTTATTTTTTTCATAGTTCCACACAACTTCTTCCTGTTTTCTCGATTGATCTGTGTTCAGTTTTTCAAGGCCTATCCACTGTGCCAACTTATAACTAAATCTGAGGGGGCTGCGATGGGGAGGTTCCATTGTAAGTAGTTCTATGTCTAGGGGACTGATGACCTCAGATGTTAAGTCCCATAGTGCTTAGAGCCATTTGAATTTGAACCATTTTGCAAGCTGGTGGTATTTCCATAATAATGTGGGCTGTGTTTGCATGGAACGGTCTGGGTCCTCTGGAAATGGTTGCGTTCGGCTACATGAAGATCATTTGAAGCCATTCATGGACTTCATGTTTCCAAACAACGATTGAATTTTTATGGATAATGATGCTCCATGTCACGGGCCTCAGGTGTTAGTGATTGGGTTAAAGAACATTTAGGATAATTCTAGAGAATGATTTTGCCATTCAGAACGCCCGACACGAATCACACCGAACATTTATGGGACATAATCGAGAGTTCAGTTCGCGCACAAAGTACCGCAATGGCAACACTTTCGCAGCTATGGACGGCTATAGATGCAGCATGGCTCTATATACTTGCAGGCGACCTACAGCTACTTGTTGAGTCCATACCACGTCGAGTTGCTGTATTACGCCCTTCAAAAGGAGGTCCGACACGATATTAGATGCATCTCTTCTCTGATTCCATTCTTCCAGCCTTCTTTAGATGGTGTTGGTTCTGCCATTATTCTAACGATTAGTTTTTAAAATACGTCTTATTTGTCCAGCTTGTTGTTTAGTATTAGTCATTATTATGGATATAAGCATTCCGCCCTTACCTCTGAAGTACAGTACTTTATTTTCTATCTGTAGAGATGCACTTCCTGTAAATGTGTTATTTACACTGTATACACTTTAATCTTGTTACTTCTTATGATTATTTCAGGAATTTCTAATTCATTCTGCTATATGCTTCCTCAAATATGACTTCATTTACTAGCTATTCCTTTGTATCCTCGTATATGGAGTATCGTTTCAGTTGTGTGACTGGATTCGTGATTTCCTCTCAGAGACGTCACAGTTCGTAGTGATAGACGGTAAATCATCGAGTAGAACAGAATCGATATTTGGCGTTCCGCAAGGTAGTGTCATAGGCCCTCTTCTGTTCCTAATGTACATAAATGATCTAGGTGATAATCTGAGCAGCCCCCTTAGATTGTTTGCAGATGGAGCTGTAATTTACAGTCTGGTAAAATCATTAGACCATCAATTCCAATTCAAAAATGATCTAGAGGGAATTTATGTATGGTGCGAAAAGCGGCAATTGGCACTAAACAAAGAAAAGTTCGAGGTCATCCTCATGGGTACTAAAAGAAATCCGATAAATTTTGGGTATACGATAAATCGCACAAATCTAAGGGCTGTCAATTCGATTAAATACATAGAAATTACAACTACGAGCAACTTAAATTGGAAAGACCACATAGATAATATTGTGGGAAGGCGAAACAAAGACTGCGCTTTGTGGGCAGAACACTTAGAACACGCTACAACCCACCAAAGAGACAGCCTACATTACACTTGTCCATCCTCTGCTGGAATATGGCTGCGCGGTGTGGGATCCTTACCAAGTTGGATTGACTGAGGACATCGAAAAAGTGCAAAGAAGGGCGGCTCATTTCGTGTTGTCGCGCAATAGGGGTGAGAGTGTCATTGATATGATACGCGAGTTGGGGTGGCAGTCACTGAAACAAAGGCGGTTTTCTTTGAAGCGAGATCTAGTTACGAAATTTCAATCACCAGATATCTCTGCCGAATGCAAAAATATATTTTGGACACCCACCTACGTAGGGAAAAATGATCATCATAATAAAATAAGAGAAATCAGAGCTCGGACAGAAAGATTTAGGTGTTCCTTTTTCCGACGCGCCATTCGAGAGTGGAATAGTAGAGAACCAGTATGAAAATGGTCCGAAGAACCCCCTGCCAGGCACTTAAGTGTGAATTGCAGAGTAACCATGTAGATGTAGATGTGGAATTTTGGTGTATGTTTTTTTTGCATGATTTTTTTTCAGATGAAATTCTGTGATCATTTGTGTTTGCAGTTTTATCTAAAAGCTTTATCCGACTAACTACAGTCTGTGAGATTTGCTGAAAGTATTACAAACTCATCTGCAAACGCAAGGAAGCTGACCTTAATTTGATTTCCTACCCAGAATCATTCGTTCAACTTTGTGATTCTGAACTTAACATTTCAAAACCTTTTTTTTTTTTTATTTGTTAAATAGTCAAACATCGTCAGATGTAAAACATAGTTCCATGGTGAGCCTAGATTACTGCGATTATTTTATACTGTACTCTGTATTTCCAGACAGTATCTTGAAGACACCGCAGTACTTTGGCCTCCAGGCGTACCGCGGGAAACGCGAGCGCTTGTTTTGTGCGAGCCTCTGGGCAGGCCGGCTGGATTTATCACCATTGTCTTTTATGACCCGTGCTCCGTCTCGTGCGGGCAGTTCTGCGCAGCTCACATTTGATATCGAGACGTGGATTGATTACGAACTTTTTTAGGTTTTTGAAGCATTGCGTGTGCTTCGAAGCTGAAGCCGAAGCTGGTGCTGACGCACTAGTAGCTCCCGTACCAATGATAAATCATTTCAGATAACGCCAAAGAAGAGGACAGATAATGTAATTCGTGCCAGTTATACTTACGCTCTTGTTGTTTCTACCAGTGGTGTGAAATTTTCAATGCACTTCGTCCAGACCAGCAGAAAAACGTTACCTAATAACTTACTTAAATTTAAAGCAGGTCAACTATTACGCCCTACAGTAGGACATTTTAGGTTTACTATGTCACGGCATAAGCAATAAGTCAACATTATTCGGCAAAGTCCAGGAATTCAGAAGCAGTCTTGGTGCATTGTATGACAAACAAGCCCCTCAAAGTGCAGTCAAAGTACAGAGAGCCCATATTCCATAGCCAACTACGGAACAACGCGAAATAATGAATAAATGACGCTCTGAACACAGATGATTCAAACGAAATATAACACCTGCACTTTACGAAGTACACAGCAGATTACGGTACAAAGAGAACAAAAACATGCACGACACCAAAATCATGCTTGTCCCTTCTCTTGCATGCAGTGAGTCGTGAGTCTAACCTTGCGGCACTGTGTAGAAAATTGTGCAGCCTCGGCATGCGAAAGGTAAAATTTGCTGCTGCTTTTCAGATTGCTGCATATGAATTAAAAGACCGTTTCTTGACTGTAGCCATTTCTCAAGTTGTGGTTAGTATATTTATTTATTTACCTTTATTATCAAACGATTGTTACTCAGTTATATAGGATTTGTCAAGGTAATACAGTGCCAATCAATATGCCAAAATATAATGCACAGCATACATAAGATGCTTTAACCCTTTCAGGGTCAAAATAAAAAAAAATAATAATTTTTAATTTTTCCTTGATTTTATTGTATTAATTTTCATACAGTGAGACAGAAAAACGTAAAAATTGCATGAAATATACATAAACTGAACACATACAGGGTGGTTTCAAATGGAGCCACTGCCCGCTAAATGTCATCACTTTTGATGATAAAGTAAAAAGCAGACGCTACCTGGCAGTGACTACATGTCCATCTGCTTCTGTGGGGTTCTTTCTTTGTGCTGCAGTGCACACAGCGCCTTAAGGTACCATGTTTTGGCAGATGTTTTGCTTCCGATATACGTTTCTCATGGGGAACAACAGTTTTGAATTTTTTTGCAGATGGCTCTGACAGTGTACTGGGATAGCCAGGACTATCTTTGAAGACATTACTGCCTACCAGGCCTGTGGCAACACGTCTTCGAAAATCCTTTAGCACTTGCTTCGCTGTTGGATTACATAATCGAAACAGAATAAATGCATTTCCAATAGAAATATCAACTATATACCAAAATAATCTTAGCCACCACCTTCGTGATTTCCTGTCTATTGCATAAAAACTGTTCATCATATCTGCCTTATCGACACATCCCATATTTGCATTATATGATTTCACTATTTTTCCGCAAGGTACCTTTGTGATTTTTCCATCCTTTTCTTTATGGCTGACTTCTTCAACACATACAGGCGAATCAATTGTAGACAGCGACATGACTCCACGTTGGTCTTTCCATTTCATGCAGGCAATGCCATCAGAACGAACTGACCAGTCAAACTCTGCTCTTTGCAACTCTTTGTCTGTTTTTAGCGTAGGAAGTCCTTTTCTGTGTGATCTAATTGTTCCACAGGCAAAAATCCGTCATCTTTTATCTTCTGTAAAAGTGAGACACTGGTAAAAAAAATTATCAAAGTATATGTGGTATCCCTTTCCTTCCAAGCCTTTACACATATCTCGCACAATTCTCTCTCCTAAGGATTTTTCCGCTATGCCTTCAACTTGTCCAGTATATATATGAAAATCACAAATATATCTAATCTTATCAGCTCTGACCCAGATTTTGTATCCCCTCTTGATTGGCTTTTGGGGCATATATTGTTTGAAGGCGATTCGTCCTTTGAACTTCACCATGCATTCATCTATAGAATTCTTTGAAGTTTAGCAGTGGGCGGATTTTATATAATTTGTCATAATTTCTGCTCTCGCCTGAAGGCACAACAGCGTTGCCATTGATGTGAATATGTGTCGAAATCCAGCTGAACCTTTTTACCGACATTAGTAAGGAAAGGTACTCATCTCGAAGTTCCTTATGGGATGACCAGCAATAACGATAATAACAAGGTTTCTTGATTCCCATTACAATGTTTATAGCCATAAATACTTTTAGTTCTGATTTAGAAAGAGGTCTGAAATTGCCACCTTTCTGTGTTGCGTACATGTTATATTGGAAAACTATGTGTTCTAACATTGTGTCACAAAACAGACACAAAAAAAGAAAATCTACTAGTTGCATACCTTCACTGTCATTTTAAGTTTTCCACGTACACCAGCTTCCTCTGAAAAATTGGCGGCAAAGTTTATTGCACTGACGTCCTTTCTCCATGAAAAATTCGCAGTGGAAGACAGTGGCAAATCGTCATTAGTGCTGAAACTATCATCACTGTCATTATCAAAATGGTCCTCACTCTCACTTTCCGAAATAATTTGAGATAAAACAGGTGTTTTCATTCGCAAATCCAGATCATTGTCGTCACCTAGCACACCACTTTCACTGTCACTGCTAGTGTCAATCTGTGAGTCGGGATCTGAAGGAATATTTGCGAAAAGGCACTCATCCTTTAGTCTGCGAGAATACATCAGGTGAAACTGGAAAAATAATTCGTCACACCTACTAATGCTGCCGTTACAGGAGCAGTGGTTTCAAATAGAACCACCACAACACTCACGGAAATAAATGCATTATTTTGGTTATTATTGCAGTACATATAGTATTAATCTAAACAGAACAGTATTCTGCATTTAATACCTGCATAAAAGTTACTTAATACAGAAGAATACAGTCACAATTTGAGAACAAAGACGTTCGCGCACAGCACACAAAAATGGCTATCCAACTCGCCTCACTTCTTGCTAATACACTCCTGGAAATTGAAATAAGAACACCGTGAATTCATTGTCCCAGGAAGGGGAAACTTTATTGACACATTCCTGGGGTCAGATACATCACATGATCACACTGACAGAACCACAGGCACATAGACACAGGCAACAGAGCATGCACAATGTCGGCACTAGTACAGTGTATATCCACCTTTCGCAGCAATGCAGGCTGCTATTCTCCCATGGAGACGATCGTAGATATGCTGGATGTAGTCCTGTGGAACGGCTTGCCATGCCATTTCCACCTGGCGCCTCAGTTGGACCAGCGTTCGTGTTGGACGTGCAGACCGCGTGAGACGACGCTTCATCCAGTCCCAAACATGCTCAATGGGGGACAGATCCGGAGATCTTGCTGGCCAGGGTAGTTGACTTACACCTTCTAGAGCACGTTGGGTGGCACGGGATACATGCGGACGTGCATTGCCTGTTGTAACAGCAAGTTCCCTTGCCGGTCTAGGAATGGTAGAACGATAGGTTCGATGACGGTTTGGATGTACCGTGCACTATTCAGTGTCCCCTCGACGATCACCAGTGGTGTACGGCCAGTGTAGGAGATCGCTCCCCACACCATGATGCCGGGTGTTGGCCCTGTGTGCCTCGGTCGTATGCAGTCCTGATTGTGGCGCTCACCTGCACGGCTCCAAACACGCATACGACCATCATTGGCACCAAGGCAGAAGCGACTCTCATCGCTGAAGACGACACGTCTCCATTCGTCCCTCCATTCACGCCTGTCGCGACACCACTGGAGGCGGGCTGCACGATGTTGGGGCGTGAGCGGAAGACGGTCTAACGGTGTGCGGGACCGTAGCCCAGCTTCATGGAGACGGTTGCGAATGGTCTTCGCCGATACCCCAGGAGCAACAGTGTCCCTAATTTGCTGGGAAGTGGCGGTGCGGTCCCCTACAGCACTGCGTAGGATCCTACGGTCTTGGCGTGCATCCGTGCGTCGCTGCGGTCCGGTCCCAGGTCGACGGGCACGTGCACCTTCCGCCGACCACTGGCGACAACATCGATGTACTGTGGAAACCTCACGCCCCACGTGTTGAGCAATTCGGCGGTACGTCCACCCGGCCTCCCGCATGCCCACTATACGCCCTCGCTCAAAGTCCGTCAACTGCACATACGGTTCATGTCCACGCTGTCGCGGCATGCTACCAGTGTTAAAGACTGCGTTGGAGCTCCGTATGCCACGGCAAACTGGCTGACACTGACGGCGGCGGTGCACAAATGCTGCGCAGCTAGCGCCATTCGACGGCCAACACCGCGGTTCCTGGTGTGTCCGCTGTGCCGTGCGTGTGATCATTGCTTGTACAGCCCTCTCGCAGTGTCCGGAGCAAGTATGGTGGGTCTGACACACCGGTGTCAATGTGTTCTTTTTTCCATTTCCAGGAGTGTATTTACAGATTTTGAAGCGGTTCCAGTGACAGACGCTAGAGGGCAGCACCTACTAGTCTCCTGAATGGTTTCCCCAAATGTAGCCACTGGCCTTTTGCCACAAAATGAGAAAATTGTAGGTGGTTTCAAACGGAACCACTTCCCCTGAAAGGGTTAAGAGGCCAGGACTGGTAGTCTATATGGATAGGACACGTGTTCCGCCGTGGTGTAGGATAAGAAACCATACCGGCAGTGGCCTTAGCGATACAGGAAAACCACGGAAAACCCAGATCAGGATGGCCGCACGGAGCAGCTCCATTCTTCCGAAAAAGAAATCCTGAGGTCAGCATCCTAACAGCTGCAATGCCTCATTCGGCAGTTCTTTATTGTACAGCGTTCGTTCATTTACTCACAAACTGTTTCTGGTAATTTACTAAATAAAACATAGTTTCTTTCCACACAGTTCACACACCGTGGACACCCGCTGATAGCTCCTGGACTGCTTCCGATCACCTGCAGTGTAAAACTTAGTTTACCTCTTGACTGCCGCTCACACTGAGGCACCCACGGGCTACTCGTGGACTGAGATGTTGCTACTGTGCATCTTGTCTCAATTCCGGACTCCACATTCAACTGTCCGTCTGAGAAACTAAGCCAGCAGACATTACTGTCATGTATTATACATCCTGGCACACGAACCTTGTGAAAGCAGTAAACCATAGTATCCCATTTCATTATTGTCCACAGCTTTAAGTCCCTTAAGTAATCTTTAAATGTGTAATATGCATTATTTGTGAAGAATGTTTTAGTTGCGTTTTTTTTAAAAAATATGTCTAATCTCTTTCACTTTCTTCGGCAGTTTACACTGAAGTGCCAGAGAAACTGCTATAGGCATGCGTATTCAAATACAGAGATATACGAGGTGATTATAATTAAAGTTCAACTTTCAAACCGCTGTAGAAATGACACCACTCGTCAGAATGACGTCAAGTTGCAACGGAATATTATAGGAGAAAGAGGACAACGTATGGCAGAAGAAAAATAAATAGTTAGAAAATGTAGCAATAGATGCCGCTGCAAGCATCATAATTTAATAGTGGTCGACTACAAATGACAAATGAATCATACAACAGTGCCTAAGGTGTACGTTTGACATTAAACAAACAGTACTACTCAGTGGGCATAGGTGTACAGTGCGACGGCGCGGTTCCATTCGTTCTTTACCTGCACCTACCCGTGAACTCATTGCAGCAGATCGCCGGTAGGAATGCCGAGCAGAAACCTACCGTACTACAACTCGTCCCTGGCTGCATACAACGTAACTATTCCAAGAATCGGGAAAAGGTCTTAATTTTCAATGAAAGGTGAAAATACTGGCAAACTTTGGTATATTCTAAACCTTAACAATGTACACATTCACTGACAAGCCCGTGATAATCTTAACACAGTCATGCACAAACCCTTTCATTTACGTTAGCAAGTTTATGGTAACGTATTTCCCGAAATCTGATCAGCTACTGAGCACAGATTGTTCTTAAATGAAAAATCTCGCCATATTATTAAGTTTATCGGTGTCTAATGCAGTCAAGCTTTTAGTCACCGATCTGCTCAATATACCAAACGGAATACTGTCTTTTCTCATACACAAAATTACTTAAAAATCCGTACTTTCTAAAAAAAACACACCAGAATAAGTTTACCTTCACTTTAAAACACTTTTGAAACATGTAGCACAACTAAAACCGGTAAATTATAACTTCCTTTGGATCTCATACTACACACAACTGTACCATTGAAAGGCTGGGCTGCGACTACTGTAGACTGCTGTAAGCATTCTATATCTCCAAGAAAAAAGACGCAAGAAGAATACTCCTTTCTGATTGCTCAGTTTTCTTTAAGGCCAATAGAAAAACATTATTCTCCCGCGTTAGTCCTCGCTTTTCATGACTAACCAATCAAGAAATAACATAGTTTCGAACTGTACTTTTTCCCAAAAAAAGATTTAACATTCTGATACTTTGTTTACAGTTTTGCGTTATTAACAATTTTAATTTGCACTCGAATTATCTTTCCTTTTATCATATACTTACTTAACATGTTATGATACAAAATTCCCCATTGTCTGCTTTCACGCTGTCTTGTAACTTCCTCACAATAGTTCGTACAGCATTCATCAGTAGAACAATGATCTACATACTTCCTTTAGACCTCATTCACGCGTCATTCACACTACTAAAAGGATATACAAAACTGTACAAAAATAAATAAACCAAAAAGCCTTCAAGAAATAAACAGAAAAATTCACAAAAACATTCTCTTTACCTGATTCTTGAATGTCTCTGTGCAGTACTGTCCTATATCAGATGAAAATTAGAACTGCGTACTCGACTGAACCCGCTTCAGACGATCTGTCAGTGTGCACGCGGGGAGTCATTCTCCCGATACACAGCCTCTAGGCAGGAGCGATATACGGCGCCACACCTCAACAGGTGATACTGTCAGTTACGTAAGCCCATCCACCACGGAAAGGTCAAATCACATCGGATGGGAAAAATCGGTTCTTAATTGTTATGAGGCCAAAAACCGCATAAAAAGTATCTCTCACATTGGTTTTTAATTGTCCTGAGGTCAAAAACCGCATAAAAAGCATTCATTACATAGATATTTAATCGTACTGGAGGCAAAAACCGCATAAAAAGCATCAATCAAAATCAAATCGCACTATTAATTTCCGTGTGACTGGCGAAAAACACGTTCAATATGCTGCCCACCGTTTTCTGCAACAAGCTGAAATCGAGAAACAGCATGTTCCACAACTAATCGAAGTGTTTCCGGGGTCACGTTCAGAAGGTGTAGCGCAATGACTGCTTTCAATGCAGCTAAGTTTGCAATTGGAACACTGATCACAACATCTTTCAGATGTATATCGTATTCCTTGTAGCAGCGGCATAGCATACATTGGTCAAACTATCAGGACTGTGGAGGACCGATGTACTGAGCATAAACGGCACACATGATTACAGCAGCCAAGTAAATATGCTATTGCCGAACATTGCTTGGATATTGGTCGCCCCATGTTATATAATAACACCGAGATATTGGCATGCACGTCCAGCTATTGGGACAGTGTTATTAAGGAGGCAGTTGAGATTAAATTAGCGAGCAACCTCGTTAACAGGGATGGAGGTTTTTGTTTAAACTCTGTTTGGAATCCGGCTCTCTCCCTTGTCAAAAAACAGAGAGACAGAATCAATGCTACCTCACCTGCGAATTCGTGGTCTCACTATCGATAGCTCTGACTTTGATCATCTTTGGTAACACTAGTGTTCTCTGTGTGTATTATCTTTCCTGCTTCAGTACGAGAACCGAGGATTTAAATTTGCATGTACGTCGCCTGTGCGTTGCAGTTTGCCTTGAAAATGGCGGGGTGCTCTCCCGCCGAAATATCGGCGGTCGCTGAAAGTGTTACCTGGCTGAATTCCCGGAAGTTATCTGAAAGTTGTATACGCCAGGAGAAACTCAGGTCTCACATCTTTCAAATAGCCCCACAGCCAGAATCAGACAGATTAAGATTAGATGATCGGGACGGCCAGCCTGTAGGTAAATGGCGGCTGTTTCTAAATGGTACTTCAGCAGCTGCTTAACTGGATTTGCAATGTGCGGAGGTGTGCGATCTTGCATAAAAATGATCTCATCCACACATCCACGCTGTTGGAGAGCTGGAATGACGTGGTTGCGCAAAAGACACTCATAGCACTTACCATTTACGGTACAGGTAATAGGACAGGAAGCACTTGTCTCTTCCAAAAAAATATGGCCCTATGATAAATCATGCCCTAAACCCACACCACACAGTGACCTTTTCAGGACGAAGTGGTACTGGTTGATTTGCATGTTGTTTTTCCGCTGCCCATATTCAACAAAATGGCTCTAAGCACTATGGGACTTAACATCTGTGGTCATCAGTCCCCTAGAACTTAGAACTACTTAAACCTAACTAACCTAAGGACATCACACACATCCATGCCCGAGGCAGGATTCGAACCTGCGACCGTAGCAGTCACGCGGTTCCGGACTGAGCGCCTAGAACCGCTAGACCACCGCGGCCGGCCATATTCAACACTTCTGTGTATTGTCATATACTGTCAGATGGAAGTGGGCTTCGTCTGTCCACAAAATCTTCCACAGCCAATCATTGTCCACTTCCATGTGAGCAAGAAATTCTAAAGCAAAGATCTCTCTCACTGACAGGTCAACAGGAAGCAACTCGTGCACATGGGTAATTTTGAATGGATAGCAAAGAAGGCTGTTTCATAGGATTTGACGCACCGTGCTCACAGATACGTCCAATGTTCGGGCAATTTTCCGTGCACTACACGCTTGCATACCACCACTCGTCTGCTCCTGCACTGCTGTGGTCACTGCTTCCACTGACGTCGAATCAATTCGTTTCCTCCCTCTACCAGTTTACACACCAAAAGAGTCATCACCCTTGTAATTCAGCTTTACGAGCAGAGCACGATCCTGCATTGAGACAGTCATGGCGAACGTCGCAGACGCGAAAGCAAGAAACGCCGCGTACCTCGAGTACTTCAGTGGGTCGTGGGCATGACAGGTGTTTTCATTTACGCATTCTGACGCATACAATGCCACCTATTGATCAATTTTCACACTATTTTTTTCTTCTGCCATATGTTTCCCCCCCTTCTCCGATAATATTCCGTTGCAATTTGACGTCATTCTGCCCATTGGAGTTATTTCTACAGCGTTCTGAAAGTTCATCTAATATATATATATATATGTATATATATATATATATATATATATATATATATATATATATATATATATATATTACATTACCAATATTTCTCTTTTCTCCAAAAATAATAAAAAAACTATGAATTTAACATTAAGAACTGTCAACAGCCTCTACAGAAACTTTCATATGTTAACGTTAGTACGGGATGGAGTAAGATAAACAGATAACATGCGTTGAACACCTTGCCTGAGCATATTAAAAGTCGTACAGGTACTGTGACGGGATTTAAGGCTAAATTAAAGAAATTTCTGTTTGACAACTCCTTCTGTTCCATTAACGACTCTCTTTAAAGAAAGTCTTCAATGTGGTGCTTTAGGTTATTTTATAATTGATGTTAACACGTCAACAAAATATTTCACAATATTAAATAATTTTATTGTATTACACTTAAATAAAATGAACATAAATGTCTTGTTTCCCCCATATTATAGAGACATGTCAGCTGGGATATTTGGACTGTTGTTAATGCAAAGTAACTGTAGAAGTGGTAGCCACGATATGGAAGCGATCAAGTACGCTGGTATCACATGTCTTACCGATAGCATCCGCAGTTTTTAGCCGACGAAGACTGGAAGTGGTACTACGAAATGTTTCAGTGGCACGGTCGGTGTATCTTGAGTTCTGAAAGAAAGCAACACTGGTATCGTGTTGATGTAGCTGTAGCGCTTCAGGCGTCAACGCAAATGTACCCGGCGATTCCGATATCGACTTGGAGGGTGGGACTGACTACTCGCTTCCACAACCCGTGGCTCCACAGTCTCGAGGTAGCCAGCGGGCATTCATCCGCTGGATGCGGCCCCCCAGCTGCGATCCCGTGGTCTCTGACAGGGATCAAGTGACCTGCACACAGCAGCAGAAAGTCAGTGTAGTATTCCGCCAGTATCGTACCCAATACACACCGGCTTCCTTCTTGTTAACAACGCACGCTGCGGATTTGATCGCGATCTAGTTTTTGATTCTGGCTGAAATTATTATGGTGCTATGATTGACTTGGGCTTGTTCCACAGACTTACAGTATTTCACAGGGCTGATTCTTTGCCCAATAATCGCCAGCCAGAGGTGTTTATTATGCTCTGAACTCTTTTACTTGTACAAAACTCGCAACCAAATTTTGTGCTCAAATGAAGGATACGGTAACATAGTTCCAACAAATAAAAGTCGTATACATTGAAACGAGTGAGCCACAAAAACGGTATGAGGTGATTTGGCAAATTAGAGAAACTTCTACTATACTCACTGCAGGTACGCTGACAAGTAACATAGGACACACAGATGAACCATAATGTTATGGGCACTGCCCACCTCGAAACTGAATGCCAAATGATGGCGTTGGGGCTTGTGATGCGGTAAGGAAAGTATGAAAAAAATGGTTCAACTGACTCTGAGCACTATGAGACTCAACATCTGTGGTCATCAGTCCCCTAGAACTTAGAACTACTTAAACCTAACCTAAGGACATTACACACATCCATACCTGAGGCAGGATTCGAACCTGCGACCGTAGTGGTCACGCGGTTGCAGACTGAAGCGCCTAGAACCGCACGGCCACACCGGCCGGCGAAAGTATGAAAGGAGTGTAGGCACGAATGAGGAATCATTCCAGTAACGAAACAGGCCGTAAATGGGAAAATACACTGACATAATGGACTTTGACAAAAGGCGTATCCCAAAAGTAAGGTCTCCTATTTTTTTATACTTACAGAACTCTGTTTGTGTGGCAGTTGGTCACACTGTTATGAAGAATGCTTCACGCACTGTGTGTAAACATGGGCACGTCTCGCTGAGGCGTTCAGTCTTGGCTTGGCAGCCGTTGAGAATGGAGCTTCCGTCGGACGTTACCGCCAAGTGCGAATTGCGCGCAGTTATTCGGATTTTGAACGCAAAGGACATTGCGCCGATTGAAATCCATCGCAAATTGACAGAAGTGTATGGTGAGTCGTGCATGGATGTCAAAAATGTTCCTAAGTGATGTAGAGAGTTTGCAGCTGGTCCGACCGAAATTCACGACGAACAAAGGAGCGGGAGACCGTCAATTTCTGAGGAGACAGTGTTGAAGGTTGAGCAAAGCATGCGTGAAGATCGACGGATCACTCTGGATGATCGCTGCACGTTGGTTCCTGAGATTTCCCGAAGCACCGTTCACAGAATTTTAAAGAAAACATAGAACTACCGGAAGGTGTGCGCAAGATGGTTACCAAGCATGCTGACTGAGGACCACATGCGGCAACGGGTTGATGGAGATCTTACTTTTGGGATTACCCTCGTATTACGACCCAGCGCTTGGGAACGAGCATGTCAGAAACGGCGAAGTTAGTTGGCTGTTCACATGTCACTATCGTGAGCATCGGTGAAACCGCGAATAGTTAGAAGCTGGTGGTCGTCCACACCTCACCAAACGACATAGAGTTTGGAGGCTTCACCGCGCTGTAATGCAGTATATGTGGTGATCTGTTCAAAATATGACGACGAAGTACAATTCCAGTTCAGGCACAATCGATTCTCAGCACACAGTCCATCGCACATTATTGAACATGCGGCTCCACAGCAGACGCCAGAACGTGTTGCCATGCTGCCCGAATGACACTGTCAGTTACGACTGCAGTCGAGAAGGGATCATGCAGTAGGGAAGGCATCATCGACATTGAACCATGGATCAATGGAAACGTATTGTCTGGTCGGATGAACCACGTTGCTTGCTACACAAGGTCGGTAGTGGTGGCCGGATACTTCGTCGTTCCAAACATGCGCCGCGCCACGGACTCCCGCCTGTGGGGGTAGTATTACGCTACGAAAGACATTCACCTGAGCTTCTATGGGAGCTTTGTATTAATCAAAGACACCATGACAGCGGATCAGCCGCATCCCTTCATGCATGACGTCCTCCCCGACGGCAACGGCATCTTGCAGAAGTACAAAGGTCCTTAGCTCAAGGCTATAATCGTGCTGTAGTTTTTTGAGGGGCTTCATAGTAAACAAATGCTTTTGTCTTGAACGCTAAATTCACCTGATCTGAACGCAGTGGAACACATCTGGGACGCCATGCGGTACCAGCTCCGTACCAACAAACCAACGGCCCGTAATTTACGAAGACTGCGTAACCTGTGCGTGGACATCTGGTGCTACATACCTTCGGAAGCCTCCCAAGTACTTTTAAAATCCAAGCCACACAGAATCGCTCCAGTATTGTGATACAAATCAGAACCAACATGCTATTAAGTAACTGGTCATAATGTTTTGTCCCATTGGTGCATGTGTCTTCCCCTGTACGGTTTCGATATCTGTTTTATTAAATAATAAAGGTTAACAGATAGAGAAACACGAGATCAAGTTCCTCAAATGGCTCTAAGCACTATGGGACTTAATATCTGAGGTCATCAGTCCCCTAGATTTACAACTACTTAAATCTAACTAACCTAAGGACATCACACACACCCACGCCCGAGACAGGATTCGAACCTGCGACCGTAGCAGCAGCGCGGTTCCGGACTGAAGCCCCACACCTGCTCGGCCACAGCTGCCGGCTTCAAGTGCCTCAGATTAGTTTGATGTTACCATGACAGTATGTGACTCATTATGACAGCGCTAGGACCATCACAGTGTTCGCACGATTTTGTTATTTTATTGTACTATAAGACGCGTCCAACGTTACTAGTCAATTTTTATTCAAGAATGTGAGCAGGACAGCGCTTTAGTGGTAACGCTTCGCTCGTTCCCAGGCTCAGTTCAGCAGTAGGTGACTAGATGTAAGCTGACAACAGAGTGAGACGCCCGCTAAAACTTGAAAACAAACGTTATCTACCACCGCTGCAGCGACAAAGACTATCAATGTCGACTCCAAGCCGACAATACTATCGCTAATTATTAACAAAATCGTGTAATTATAACAGATAAAGATTCCAGAGAAACACTGTTGGTTCCTGAGTTACTCAAAAGTACGATGCAATGTTCCTTCAACACAGACACTGCAATATCGTGCTTATCCTACAACAACAGGCAAGCGACTTTCAGTTAAAACTGTCTCTCCTGTACGAGGATAAACATAACGGATATTCGAGTGCAGGCTCTAGACACATGGCTGACGACATATGGAAATTTGAGACCGGCTGTGAAGCGTGCTCGGAGAGCCTAATGGTAACGCGACCCTCGCGATAAGAGGAAAATCCAGGTTTGAGTCCCGGTCCAGCACAAATTTTCACTGTCGACATTCCATTATACAGCTTACGGTTGTCCATATTCGCAACTGTGAATATATTTCATGTGTTAGCTACAGTCGTTCTTCATACATAACCTCAACATGTCCATGTTGGATTGAGCGTTGCCTGGTAGTAATATCTTACGCAATGACCGATTGTAACTACATTGAGTTGTATTGTGCTACACGGCAACATCAGGTCTCATAGTATTTTTGAATTAATAGCGATTACAAAAGTTATGTTTCTAAGTGAATAATGTTGCCTCCAGTATTCTAACATTTCATGGACCCAAACATTAGTCGTAGTGCAGAAAACTTGAGATGTTCCAAAACTAGCCTATGTCATCAGTACAAACGCTTATCCGCAATCCTAGAAGGAGTCACATATTTTCTTGTGTTTATGCGTAGCGAGGCTGCAGTAAGCAACTGACCTGACGACGACGAATAAGTGGTGAGGAACTGTTTGTGGGAATGGCTGCCTGAGAACGCGGCGGACTGTTCGTTATTAAATGCAACTTCTCCCTGTGACACTAATTCACCTGACATAGTTCGTACGATCTAGTGAATGCAATAAAGTTGTTACTCCGATAGTATGTTTTATAGGAAGGGGCTTGCAGAAGGTGTTTTCCTGAAATACGTTTTAGAATCTTAAAAAGTTAATTGTGCCTCCTATTTTTAAAAGTGATATTGGTTCATTGTTTCTCTTGACCTTCTGTCAGAGTGAATGTACAGTCATGCTCAAAATTATCCGAACGACCTGAATTGCACTTCGCCTGATTCGAATGCAACCCAAATAACGCAGCTGTCTAGCAGGTCCTCTAATCGCTCCTTGGTACAGTCGTTTGGCTATTGAAAATGGTTCCAACAAGTCGCCACTAGAAAACACTGCTCTCTATCGCAATAACTCAAGATGTCAAGCAATACCACGATACTGCAAATATCAGGAAACACTTTATCAAGGATAAGACTGCCCTTACGTCTTGTAAGCTCACATTTATTACAATAAATGACATACCCCGTACCTGTATGTTACACACTCTCATTATAACGTCAGATAGGTAATGCACGCAGTACGTTCGTCGTATTCATGATTTCCTCTTCAAAGTAACAATGGTACTTGTTATTTAACACAAAATGACATTAAAAATTTAAGTTACTCACGAGCAGCTAGTAGAGAATATGTATGAACTTCAAATGACACGACGAACTGCCTGGTTCTGCACATGGATTCAAACCAGGTCATGCAGACCAAGCAAAGATTTCGTGACTGACGGAAATTAAGTCATTCCTGACTAGGCATACAGACAGTGATATACCTCGAATTTAGACGGTATCAGTTAGCAAATATCAACTTTAAATTATATAACGTAAACATTTTCAACGGACTCGAATTCCTACCCAGCATCTAGTGTTCCTGTTAACAAACTACGACAGATGTTAAATATTGCTTTTTCACAGTTAACTTACTTGAAATGGCGTGAGGTAAAGCTTTCTATTGGACAGGGATTCGAACCCAGAACCTAGTCGGATTGTTATCGCAACACAATCAACTGTGGCATATTGGATTTTTTCGGCAGTAGCTAGATGTTTTAACTGAAATGACGAGACGAAACATTAATTTTTCCTTCCCAGGACTCCAACCCGGCACCTATCGCTGTTATATTCTAGAGAAAATATGGGTTTGCTACACCAGCAGCGGCATGTGAGCAGTTTTGAACTAGAAATAATGCGACGAAGAGTTCAGTGCTGACTGGGAATCGAACCCCACACATATCGTTGTTGACTACGCACTAAGAGACGTCAGCTACCGGATTTTTCTCCACCAGCAGCTCGGAATAACATCCTTGAACTTACAGTGATCTTTCAAATAGTTCTGTGTCTCACTGGGAGTCAAAAACGTCAGATATCGTTATTGTTGACAACGAATTAAAATGCATTAAAAATCTAAATCATTATCCACCAGCATATAGGTGTTCTCATGCTACAGCTTGATAATACATAATGAAAACTTTAGTGCCTTGCCAGGATTCGAACCCATTCACGCGCAATATGTGGAGATGTTGAGGAATCTGCAGTGTTGGACAAACAACAAAAAGTAGCCGAGCTGTGTTGTCACGAAGGGCTCAAATTCCGCGTTAAGGACGGTCTGAGTTGCATTCCCAGTTCAGAACCAATTTTATCGACATACAGAAGCTCTAATAAAAGATGGAATATGTGTCCTGTGACCCTACACACCGTTTGTTTCGTCACTAGAAATAAATAACTAGTATAAGAAAGGTTAGTGGTGATAAGATCCCACATTTCGCCACTCCTGACTTTATTGTAGTTCAACCTAGCATCTACTTCTAGAGAAGGAACATCATGTTAATTTGAGTTTCAGACCACAATGCCATTATACCTTCTGCACTTGGCGTAGCCCGAACAGAATAGAATCTGTCTCTCCCTATTGAAAATCATCAACAGAAGTTGGAATCGAACCCAGACTATCATCACAGGAAACTATCATGAATTCAATAGACCAGCGAATCTTCTTCTCTGTGACTCACTTTTCTATCATAACCCCGTTCCGGCACACTCGATGAGAATTCTGACAC
Organism: Schistocerca cancellata; assembly: GCF_023864275.1. Classification (NCBI taxonomy): domain Eukaryota; kingdom Metazoa; phylum Arthropoda; class Insecta; order Orthoptera; family Acrididae; genus Schistocerca; species Schistocerca cancellata. Next base: position 575,294,004 of record NC_064629.1, read on the forward strand.
ACTGGCTCCCTGTAGTGGTTTCCAACATGTTCAGTACATTCATTTACTAGGTTGACCGAATCGCCTCAGCTACCCAGTGCATACATTCGACTCCATTTTGTAAACACTGAAATAAAATCACCTATCTGCCACCTACACAGAACTGTGAACAGTGTAGGATACAGAGATTTAAATAGGAAGTGTTCCTTTCCATTTGAAGTACTCTATTGCACTATCTGTTTGTTGATAACGTCGTGCAGTGCAAAAGAAAAGCTGTAACTGTCTGTCTCTCAGAAGTCTAGATGTGGCCGTATGCATTATCTGACAGCACTGTGGATTGCAGCAGTTCTGGAAGAACTGTTGTTAACTTCTGGAGCCACAGTAGCTACATGACAGCTAGTAGCGTAACGGTAAGCGTCCCACACTGTAAGAAAGAGGCCGCGTATTCTATTACATTCGCTGCTACATTTTTTAAAATGCAATTCTGCTGTGTGCTGAAGTTACCAATTTAATGAAACTTTGAACATAATTCCCTTCAGTTCTCAACCCAAAATAGCCGCATGTGGAAAAAGGGCCAACTTCTGCGATATTTTGTCCTTTTCGGGTTTAATAGACGACCAGGCAGCAGATGCATCTCGAAGCTTTTGTATTATGTATGGGGAGAGCGCATCATGCCAAAATAGTCAGAAAAGAATTTTCAGCATTAGCTGTCGTCTGGTAGTGGCATTTTATTCTTCTTCAAACCTTGATTGACAGCTTTCACACAGAACAAGTTTCCTACTGCATGTGTGTTGTCAGACTGTTATAGATAACATCAGAGAATTTGCATATATCGTTGATGGTTAATTTCTCTCTCATGTTTAGTATACTTTTCACAACAGTAAAGGAACCCTTACGAAAATTTCGCAATGTATTATAAGATATCAAATAAAACTAACCACGATAACCTTACGATGAAATTCTGTTTTAATAAAATTGAGTATCTGTACACAAGTGTGCCTCTGTCGGCACGAATTAGAATAATACTACTCAGATTTCGATTGGGTCGGTGTTGAATTGCTATACTGTGTCATACTCAACAGGTATGAAAAAATGTGGCATTTCATAAATAAAGTTATGTCTTCCTAGAAACCCAAAATTTTATTGTCAGCAGCGGAAAGAAGTGTTACATGTTGTGCAGCATTGTAAGTCTTTCACCATTGCACTATGAGCTGAAAGTATTTTCTTGCGATTACCTTATCGATGTTTGATCTGACTGCTTGTAGCTCTTTCCCAGAAGGGATAAAAACGTTACAGTCAGCGAGTCTGGAACCACGAACCATAACAGACGCTTTTTCATATGCCAGCAAGTCACCACAAGCTAGCGAAGAGATACGTACGTTACCTTCCTCTTAGGAGGCCAATAAGGCCTAGAATTTGTAAATCGCTATTTAAAGGACGCGATTAGTTGCGATTTCCATGTGCAACGACTTTCCTGGGCTGCAAACCGTAAATTTACAATCTTTTGTTACACCTCAAGCATTAATAACTGAGATTATTCAATGGAAATGACAGGAAAAATCAAGTGAAATTTGAGGCTTAATTCCGTGCACACCAGGAAGTAACTCGTCGATCACAGAGTTGCCAAACATACGTTCCCTTGTTGCCAAATCTCAGTTACAGTACCAGCAGGAAGAAGACGAACCGATGTGATCCTACAGTGGGCCATAGTCAAGTCTCAAAGACGCGGCTGCTACTGCCTGGAATACGTAAAGAGTCTGATTCGCATTTCTGTAACTAGGTTTAGGGACTGGAGCTTGTTACTAATAATACTCAGAAGTGACAGCAAACTAAGCACCATAAATCAGTATCTCTCATAGTTGTTTTATATTTCTTTCGTAACTGTACTCAACACTAAGGAACTTATTCACGGACGTTTTCGTGTCTCGCCGATAGTCGAGCACACCAAACAAATAAAAATAAAAAAGAATGTGTGTGTGTGTGTGTGTGTGTGTGTGTGTGTGTGTGTGTGAGGGAGAGAGAGATAAATAAAAAAGAATGAGAGATAGGCAAAAAACTTGTTGTAAAGAAATTGAATACCGGTATGTAAAGTAATCTTTCATTAAAATTACACGTTCCACATCATTATGAAATGTCGTATTCGTTATCTATGGAACAAGTATTAATCTAATCTAATCATAATGCTGAGTAGCTGTGAAGAGTCATGAATTACCGAAATTTTCACCGATATCAGAAACCAAATCAAAACTTTGAAAATAAAAGACAACAGTTTTTGTAATGAACCCGGACTAATATCAAGACCCTTTCATCCCTGTTAACTAACCACAAAAAATGTGTAATATACCTCCATTCTGAAGTAAGTAAGTGTGTATGCATTTAAAGATGAAGTGAGTGATATGTAGTTCTGTCACGGAGATAACGAACCCAACATGTAATCGGATTGTTAACTAAAGAAAATTAAATGTTACGTATCGGTTTTTCTTAGCAGCTGCTAGTTGTTTGAATCTAAAGTAACGACACAAATTTATGTGCCTGAGCGACAATCGAACTGCACTCCTAACGTTCTTCTTTATCGTGCACGAATATAGCTTAAGTATCAATTGCTTACTCACAAAAAGTAAGATGTGTACGTGTATGACCAGAATTTGTTGACAACACATTAACAGACATTAACAGACGTTTATTTTCACTAGTAGGCCGGTGTGCACGTGATAGAGCTCGAAATGAAATTATGAATATTTTTGTACTGAATCAGGATTCGGACCCACACACTTACCTTTGGAGGAGACCTAGAGAAGACTGCAGTCTTGGAAAAAGGAACGAAATGATTGAATGATATTGTTCCTTGAGATTCAGATCCTCGAAAGAGGAGATATGAATTTGAATCACAGTCCAGCACCAAATTTTTCAACGTCTCTAGTTCAATCAAGTATAAGTAAAATAAGAGCTTTGATCCTTTGAATGGCTATCGGTTCATCAAATAAAACAATATAAAATTTTCTAATATAAGTACTGGCGACAGTATTTCTGTTTACCATGACCTCCACCTATGTCATTTCCCAGCGTAAACCGGCTCTGCCCAGTTGGGAACGAAGGAACGTGATGTGTACTGCGGATTCTGGATTATAACATCTTTCTCACGAGGTTACCAAAGGTAAATCTGTTTGTGCCTCTTAAAAGTAAATGCCTGAACCGACGTATTGCACTTGTGATAGTCCGTTTCACCAAACCATTGTGGCCACATTTCCCAGCCCCAGGAGTGTGCTGTAACGGATGATGTGCTTAGCTTACAAAATTAGTCACGGTGGAAAAATTCGAGTCTATTAAATGGTTAAGTAGAAGCAAGCTTCTGCCGCAGAGATTATCCTATTCTCACGTGAGCAGGATTTAAAGACTCTTCTAGGCATCATAGCCTCGATGTGAAGCCATTTTGAAATTTTCACTAATTAAATAAATTTCTTAGTTCGAGAAAATCCACTGTGAAGTGTGAAGTTACCGGATAATTCGATTATTACCGTCATTATTACTAGCATTTTCTTCATACTTCTGCTGGAACACAAGTGCTTGAAGATCGTTTCAGGCCTTTAGGTCATTATAGAAGTAGTTTCCAAAGAACAGCTTCTTTCTCTGTCTGCAGGAATCCTTTTCATGTTAATATCAAACATCAGAAATTACTCGTACATTACATTAAAACTAAAGTAATTTTTAAAACGTAACCTGATAACAAAAACGCGCTGCCTTTTTTCATTTACTTGCGCCTAGAAATGGCTGTCGAATACCGCCAAACCAAAAGCCAAGGGATCTTACTACCTTCTGATATACGTCGCTGTCAGTTCTTCCATATGATATGGTCGACGTGACCTGTTTCAAATTGTGTATGACTGAGAATGTTTTAGAAAATCAATTGTTTTCCATTGCAAGAAACAGAAAAAATTTTTATTCTAAGCTATCCAAGTTCAAAATTTTCGCAATATTAATTAAAATTTAATATTCGCTTCTATAATGTAGGAAAGTATTTCACAGTTGTAAAACCCGCATCCGACTCATTGTCCTTAGGCTTCGTCGCTGATCATAAATTCTAGCTCTGAGTGACACCAGTTTAAGTAACCTAATGTAGCGAAGACTGTTTGCCAGTGCTCTTTCTCATCGGAAAATATGCAATTCACTCATTGGGCTCCATAAGTACACTGTAACAGTAATTTCTGTTTGTGTGCAATGCATACGGATTCTAGAATTGAGTGGTGCTCTATCTTCCACTTCTGTATACAATATGCCTGACCTAAAAGGGCCCTTTACATTACAGGCCCTGGGCGCTGCAACGTCATACTGACTACAGTAATATGCTTATATTGACAACCTCACTGTTCGTTTTACCCGATTTTGTAATCATTTAAATAAAACAACATGACATTCCAGTGGGAGACATTTCGTCCTCCTTTTCCTTCTGTGAAATTTGTCAGTAAGCTTTTTACCTTCCAACCTGCGAAATGCGGCAGAGTTCAGCCGGTAAACGATTCACAAACCACGATTTAGTGCCGTTAAGACGATTTCTTTAAACATTGGCGTAGCTCAAGGAATTTAGTTTTTTCTTAAATCATCTTATGGATTAACGTTCACAGATATCTCAAATACACTCCTGGAAATTGAAATAAGAACACCGTGAATTCATTGTCCCAGGAAGGGAAAACTTTATTGACACATTCCTGGGGTCAGATACATCACATGATCACACTGACAGAACCACAGGCACATAGACACAGGCAACAGAGCATGCACAATGTCGGCACTAGTACAGTGTATATCCACCTTTCGCAGCAATGCAGGCTGCTATTCTCCCATGGATACGATCGTAGAGATGCTGGATGTAGTCCTGTGGAACGGCTTGCCATGCCATTTCCACCTGGCGCCTCAGTTGGACCAGCGTTCGTGCTGGACGTGCAGACCGCGTGAGACGACGCTTCATCCAGTCCCAAACATGGTCAATGGGGGACAGATCCGGAGATCTTTCTGGCCAGGGTAGTTGACTTACACCTTCTAGAGCACGTTGGGTGTCACGGGATACATGCGGACGTGCATTGTCCTGTTGGAACAGCAAGTTACCTTGCCGGTCTAGGAATGGTAGAACGATGGGTTCGATGACGGTTTGGATGTACCGTGCACTATTCAGTGTCCCCTTGACGATCACCAGTGGTGTACGGCCAGTGTAGGAGATCGCTCCCCACACCATGATGCCGGGTGTTGGCCCTGTGTGCCTCGGTCGTATGCAGTCCTGATTGTGGCGCTCACCTGCACGGTGGCAAACACGCATACGACCATCATTGGCACCAAGGCAGAAGCGACTCTCATCGCTGAAGACGACACGTCTCCATTCGTCCCTCCATTCACGCCTGTCGCGACACCACTGGAGGCGGGCTGCACTATGTTGGGGCGTGAGCGGAAGACGGCCTAACGGTGTGCGGGACCGTAGCCCAGCTTCATGGAGATGGTTGCGAATGGTCCTCGCCGATACCCCAGGAGCAACAGAGTCCCTAATTTGCTGGGAAGTGGCGGTGCGGTCCCCTACGGCACTGCGTAGGTTCCTACGGTCTTGGTGTGCATCCGTGCGTCGCTGCGGTCCGGTCCCAGGTCGACGGGCACGTGCACCTTCCGCCGACCACTGGCGACAACATCGATGTACTGTGGAGACCTCACGCCCCACGTGTTGAGCAATTCGGCGGTACGTCCACCCGGCCTCCCGCATGCCCACTATACGCCCTCGCTCAAAGTCCGTCAACTGCACATACGGTTCACGTCCATGCTGTCGCGGCATGCTACCAGTGTTAAAGACTGCGATGGAGCTCCGTATGCCACGGCAAACTGGCTGACACTGACGGCGGCGGTGCACAAATGCTGCGCAGCTAGCGCCATTCGACGGCCAACACCGCGATTCCTGGTGTGTCCGCTGTGCCGGGCGTGTGAACATTGCTTGTACAGCCCTCTCGCAGTGTCCGGAGCAAGTATGGTGGGTCTGACACACCGGTGTCAACGTGTTCTTTTTTCCATTTCCAGGAGTGTACATGTTCCATAGATCATGTATACGACATTTCGTAATGATGTGGAATGTGTCATTTTAATGAAAGATTGCTTTACGTACCGGTATTTAATGTCTTTACAACAATTTTTCCCTCTCTCTCATTCTTTTTAATTTCTCTCTCTCTCTCTCTCTCTTCTCTCTCTCTCTCTGTCTCTCTCTCTCTTACACACACACACACACACACACACACACACACACACACACACACATTCTTTTTTATTTTTATTTGTTTGGTGTGCTCGACTATCGGCGAGACGTGAAAACGTCCATGAATAAGTTTCTTAGTGTTGAGTACAGTTACGAAAGAAATATAAAACAACTATGAGAGTTACTGATTTATGGTGCTTAGTTTGCTGTCAGTTCTGAGTATTATTAGTAACAAGCTCCAGTCCCTAAACCTAGTTACAGAAATGCGAATCAGACTCTTTACGTATTCCAGGCAGTAGCAGCCGCGTCTTTGAGACTTGACTATGGTGACTTGCCAGCCCACTGTAGGATAACATCGGTTCGTCCTCTTCCTGCTGGTACTGTAACTGAGATTTGGCAACAGGGCTAAGAATGTTAGGCAACTCTGTGATCGACGAGTTACTTCCTGGTGTGCACGGAATTAAGCCTCAAAGTTCACTTGATTTTTCCTGTCAATTCCATTGAATAATCTCAGTTATTAACGCTTGAGGTGTAACAAAAGATTGTAAATTTACGGTTTGCAGCCCAGGAAAGTCGTTGCACATGGAAATCGCAACTAATCGCGTCCTTTAAATAGCGATTTACGAGTTCTAGGCACTATTGACCTCGTAAGAGGACGGTAACATACATACCTCTTCGCTAGCTCTGAGGTGACATGCTGACCTATAAAAAACCGTCTGTTTTGGTTCGTGGTTCCAGTCTCGCTGACTGTAACGTTTTTATCCCTTCTGGGAAAGAGCTACAAGCAGTCAGATCAAACATCGATAAGGTAATCGCAAGAAAATACTTTCAGCTCATAGTGCAATGGTGAAAGACTTACAATGCTGCACAACACGTAACGCTTCTTTCCGCTGCTGACAATAAAATTTTGGGTTTCTAGGAAGACATAACTTTATTTATGAAATGCCACATTTTTTCATACCTGTTGAGTATGACACAGTACAGCAATTCAACACCGACCCAATCGAAATCTGAGTAGTATTATACTAATTCGTGCCGATAGAGGCACACTTGTGTACAGATACTCAATTTTATTAAAACAGAATTTCGTCGTAAGGTTATCGTGGTTAGTTTTATTTGATATCTTATAATACAGTGCAAAATTTTCGTAAGGGTTCCTTTACTGTTGTTAAAACTATACTAAACATGAGAGAGAAATTAACCATCAACGATATATGCAAATTCTCTGATGTTATCTATAACAGTCTGACAATACACATGCAGTAGGAAACTTGTTCTGTGTGAAAGCTGTCAATCAAGATTTGAAGAAGAATAAAATGTCACTACCAGACGACAGCTAATGCTGAAAATTTTTTTCTGACTATTTTGGCATGATGCGCTCTCCCCATACATAATACAAAAGCTTCGAGATGCATCTGCTGCCTGGTCGTCTATTAAACCCGAAAAGGACAAAATATCGCAGAAGTTGGCCCTTTTTCCACATGCGGCTATTTTGGGTTGAGAACTGAAGGGAATTATGTTCAAAGTTTCATTAAATTGGTAACTTCAGCACACAGCAGAATTGCATTTTAAAAAATGTAGCAGCGAATGTAATAGAATACGCGGCCTCTTTCTTACAGTGTGGGACGCTTACCGTTACGCTACTAGCTGTCATGTAGCTACTGTGGCTCCAGAAGTTAACAACAGTTCTTCCAGAACTGCTGCATTCCACAGTGCTGTCAGATAATGCATACGGCCACATCTAGACTTCTGAGATACAGACAGTTACAGCTTTTCTTTTGCACTGCACGACGTTATCAACAAACAGATAGTGCAATAGAGTACTTCAAATGGAAAGGAACACTTCCTATTTAAATCTCTGTATCCTACACTGTTCACAGTTCTGTGTAGGTGGCAGATAGGTGATTTTATTTCAGTGTTTACAAAATGGAGTCGAATGTATGCACTGGGTAGCTGAGGCGATTCGGTCAACCTAGTAAATGAATGTACTGAACATGTTGGAAACCACTACAGGGAGCCAGTGTGTCAGAATTCTCATCGAGTGTGCCGGAACGGGGTTATGATAGAAAAGTGAGTCACAGAGAAGAAGATTCGCTGGTCTATTGAATTCATGATAGTTTCCTGTGATGATAGTCTGGGTTCGATTCCAACTTCTGTTGATGATTTTCAATAGGGAGAGACAGATTCTATTCTGTTCGGGCTACGCCAAGTGCAGAAGGTATAATGGCATTGTGGTCTGAAACTCAAATTAACATGATGTTCCTTCTCTAGAAGTAGATGCTAGGTTGAACTACAATAAAGTCAGGAGTGGCGAAATGTGGGATCTTATCACCACTAACCTTTCTTATACTAGTTATTTATTTCTAGTGACGAAACAAACGGTGTGTAGGGTCACAGGACACATATTCCATCTTTTATTAGAGCTTCTGTATGTCGATAAAATTGGTTCTGAACTGGGAATGCAACTCAGACCGTCCTTAACGCGGAATTTGAGCCCTTCGTGACAACACAGCTCGGCTACTTTTTGTTGTTTGTCCAACACTGCAGATTCCTCAACATCTCCACATATTGCGCGTGAATGGGTTCGAATCCTGGCAAGGCACTAAAGTTTTCATTATGTATTATCAAGCTGTAGCATGAGAACACCTATATGCTGGTGGATAATGATTTAGATTTTTAATGCATTTTAATTCGTTGTCAACAATAACGATATCTGACGTTTTTGACTCCCAGTGAGACACAGAACTATTTGAAAGATCACTGTAAGTTCAAGGATGTTATTCCGAGCTGCTGGTGGAGAAAAATCCGGTAGCTGACGTCTCTTAGTGTATAGTCAACAGCGATATGTGTGGGGTTCGATTCCCAGTCAGCACTGAACTCTTCGTCGCATTATTTCTAGTTCAAAACTGCTCACATGCCGCTGCTGGTGTAGCAAACCCATATTTTCTCTAGAATATAACAGCGATAGGTGCCGGGTTGGAGTCCTGGGAAGGAAAAATTAATGTTTCGTCTCGTCATTTCAGTTAAAACATCTAGCTACTGCCGAAAAAATACAATATGCCACAGTTGATTGTGTTGCGATAACAATCCGACTAGGTTCTGGGTTCGAATCCCTGTCCAATAGAAAGCTTTACCTCACGCCATTTCAAGTAAGTTAACTGTGAAAAAGCAATATTTAACATCTGTCGTAGTTTGTTAACAGGAACACTAGATGCTGGGTAGGAATTCGAGTCCGTTGAAAATGTTTACGTTATATAATTTAAAGTTGATATTTGCTAACTGATACCGTCTAAATTCGAGGTATATCACTGTCTGTATGCCTAGTCAGGAATGACTTAATTTCCGTCAGTCACGAAATCTTTGCTTGGTCTGCATGACCTGGTTTGAATCCATGTGCAGAACCAGGCAGTTCGTCGTGTCATTTGAAGTTCATACATATTCTCTACTAGCTGCTCGTGAGTAACTTAAATTTTTAATGTCATTTTGTGTTAAATAACAAGTACGGTATGTTACTTTGAAGACGAAATCATGAATACGACGAACTTACTACGTGCATTACCTATCTGACGTAATAATGAGAATAGTAACATTTCAGGTGTCATTTATTGCAGTAAATGTGAGCTTACAAGCCTTAAGGTCAGTCTTATATGTGATAAGGTGTTCCCTCACATTTTTAGTATCGTGGTATTACTTGCCATCTTGAGTAATTGCGATACAGAGCACAGTTTTGCAGTGGTGACTTGTTGGAACCATTTTCAATAGTCAGACGACTGTACCGAGGAGCGATTAGAGGTCCTGGTAGTCAGCTGCGTTATTTGGGTTGCATGCGAATCAGGCAAAATGCAATTCAGGTCGTTCGGATACTTTTGAGCACGACTGTACTTGCGACTCTCAGATACCTTAATCCATGTTCTAAACAGGACCTCTTAATAACACGAAAGTAGGGCTCTGCTTGTTCGCTATGTGCAGTGAGGAAGCCCTAGAATTTCACCTGAGAAATTTCAAAATATAGTTGAAAGTTAGTAACATTTCCAACTGTATGCAAAGACGTATCACCGAATTCGTCGTCTTGGTTTTCCTTTGTATAATGTTGTAATATGGTTATGTACCTATAGCTCTGTTTTTCACGCCGACTAGCGCTCGAAGCGGATTATTCTGTTTTACTTTATGCGTACTAGGATAAAATACAACTTACAGATGTCACTGGGCTTATGTTACGGAACAAAGAGAGAAGTGCACCATTCCATCGTGTTTTTTGACGTTTTGTTTCCTTCAAAGTTTTAAAGCTGAAGACAGAACCAGTTGTTCTAGAAGTTACGCCTCTCTGCGGGGACATTCTGCGTTCGGTTTCGACGGAAAAAGAGCCATATAAAGTTTTTACAATGTTTCTCTAAATTACGACGGTGTTCCCATTGGAATTTACCTCCAGCGAGACGCCTTCTGGCGTAAATAATTTGCTTCTCTACAAAGCGACCTGGAGCGAAAGCGACTGAGGCCGTCTTGTTATACGCCCTCACTAAATCGGCGCGTCAATTATTCTCCCCTTCACCCTTAAAAGAGCTTCTCATTTACGAATCCACTTAATCCAACACTTTTTTCTGGCGCATTTAACGATACGCCGTGCTCCTCATTACTAAAGGCCAGCGATGAAAGTGTTTTCTCCGTGCATTGTGCACCTGCTACGAAGTTAGATACTGCACGATCCTTCCGAGCTATATTATGTGGGGTGGATAATATAATATGTTACAAAGTTAAGTATTTCTTAAAACAACTTATTATTCACAAAATCGTGCTTATTCGACAATATTTTACCCAGCTGTTGGAAAAACTGGGGTTTCAAGGCTGTTTGTCTGTTTTTTTTTTTTTTTTCGTATTCATCAGCAAACGTCCTGTCCTCTGGGTTGGGATGCACATTAAGTTGAGATCTTAGACATTCCTCATACTCTCTCTTCAATATGTGTGTTTAGCTATATGTGGGAGATACAATGATCCGTTAATTTCTTTTCTGCTTCATAATTGTTAATATTTGAATTCAACAGGGAAGAGTCCACATTAAATCAAAGTGCAGTCATCAACTGTTTCAGAACAGTTGTATCCTGGAATCTTGTCAAAAATGGTTCAAATGGCTCTGAGCCCTATGGGACTTAACTGCTGTGGTCATCATTCCCCTAGAACTTAGAACTACTTAAACCTAACTAACCTAAGGACATCACACACATCCATGCCCGAGGCAGTATTCGAACCTGCGACCGTAGCGGTTCCAGACTGTAGCGCATAGAACCGCTCGGCCACTCCGGCAGGCCGGAATCTTGTCATCACGTCTTTCACAGAGCCCTTATTCCATTCCAAATTAACGAAAATATGTTCTTGCTGGCGAAAATTACAACATGTAAAGCCGTCGTTACACGATCTATAAAGGGTATTCGCTAACTACAGCCGGAACGCTCTTTGGTGGCACTTATTAGCTACAACTGGCACGCGAACCACACAGATGTTCCGTACAAAAATGGTCACTTGTAAAATCAATGGGTGGAGGAAGTCCTGAAGAACAGTGTAGAGATTTCAAGGGCTTTAAAGTCCGCCCCGATAGCTGAGTGATTAAGTTCGCCGGCGGACGGCGTGTAGGTAGGACGTAGTGTGGTGTGCGCTGCGCCGTCTGTGCTTCCGCGTGGTAACTCTTGCGCTTGCTGCTGCTTAAAGCTCTTTTTATAGAACACTTCGAGAAGTAATGAGTAGTATGCAGTGATGGCTCAACCAAGTGGAAAAGATACGTTGATACTTACCTTTGATCCTCGATATGCCAGACCCAAGTCGTTTGAAGTAGAGAATTGGTTAGAAGAAGACGTGAAGCTCTCCTCTAATGATATAATCGGGATCCACCTGTCGATTGCAGCTTGTGTCGTGTTTGTTAAAATGCGTAGTTCCAAGTTGTGCGAGGAAATAGTTGAATCTTCCGGAGGTGTCATGAAATTTAAGCACTCAGATGGAAACGTTGGTGAAGTCACCATTGCACATGCTGGTTTTGGCATTCGCACAGTTCGAATCTTCGAGTTGCCTTTTGAGATTACAACAGACCAAATTAATGCCGTAATTTCACCCTTCGGGAAAGTGCTCAGCAACTTGGCCGACAAATGGTCAAGCGCGCATGTATTCCCAGTATTAAATGGAGTACGGCAGCTTCGAGTAGAGTTACAAAATCACATACAGTCGTACATCAATGTCTGCGGATATAGAGGGATCGTAATTTATGACGACCAACCGCGAACCTGTGCCGCCTGTACCAAGCCTGGGCACGTTCGCGCAGAAGGTATATAGCGGCGCGTTGCGCAGCTGCCGGCCGGCGAGGCCGCCAGGCCACCGGCGATGACAACACTGCCGTGAACTTACGTCGCCGTGGCACCCGAACGGCAGACTGCTTCCTCAGCCCCTGAATCGTGTGCAAATACAAATTCTCCAGACACTGGAATTCCGATGGATGTCAGGGCCGTCATAGCTGACGACCTACAAGAGTCCCGCTAATCTACGAAAACAGTTGAAGTTCCACCGAAACAGGCACTTGTAACTGCAAAGGCAGCAGATCCGCCGGAAGTTGAAGACCGACACACCTTGCAGGAAAGCGACACTAACTTGGATACTGAAGAAAGTCCGTCTAAAGGCAATTCTCCAAAGAAAAAGAAAAAACGCAAAGGTGCAGAGGAGACAGCTCCCACACTCCGACAACAAGCGAAGGAAATAGGTAGTACCTTCTGCGCTGGAAAAACGGGACGTCCAAGGAAAGCTAACAAAGAAAGCATCCACCTACCCTCAAGAAACGAGTCACTCTCCTGAAGCTTCACTAGTCCCACCCACGACGACAACCTCAACCAGCTGGGCAGACGAAAACGACCATAACAGTGCGGATGACGAAATGACTGAAGTTTCAGAAACTAAGACAGACTGTACGCCAGCCACAAAGGTGGCTGATTTTGTCAACAAAGATGTCTCCGTGAACGAACATTCTAAAGAACAAGGACGCACCACTGAAACCTTTGCTACCGGTGAATATTATTAATATGCGTTTTAAAGCTGATGCTTGCGAGACAAAACGGAAGAACGAAGAATGTCTGACATACAAGCATACAAAATCGCTACAGTAAACCTTAATAAGATTCATAGTTCCTTTAAATTACAGAACTTAAAAGATTTTATATATGCTTCTGACAGTGACATTATACTTTTACAAGAAGTGACAGACATTGATCTCGGTAACGTACCTGGCTTCAACGCCATTATAAACCCATGGCATGTAACGGAAATGGGCACAGCTCTGCTCACAAAGGAGGGCATAGTAGTCCAAGATGTGGTAAAACTACCAAACAGTAAAGGTCCAAGATGTGGTAAAACTACCAAACAGTAAAGGCATAGCGGCCACAATAAACAAAATACGACTCATTAACGTGTATGCCCCTTCAGGATCCAGTAACAGGCACCGCAGAACGGAGTTCTTTAAAGAAGATGTTGTTCCACCATTTGGAACTCGATAGGAACACCTTATCCTGGGAGGAGATTTTAACTGTGTCTTACATGCCAACGACCAAACTCCCAATTTCACCAAGTGTACTGAATTGGAATGACTAATAGACTCATGGGAACATATGCACGGTGCAGCCCCTGTCTTCACCCACGCCACAGGTCACTCGGCGAGCCGTCTAGGCAGGATATATGTAACGCACAATTTGAAACACCTCATTTTGCAGTCCGAAGTATGGCCTACCGTTTTTTCGGATCATGCTGCGTACATATGCACAATCGATCTGACAAAACAAGGGACCTATCGAGGTAGAGGCACATGGAAGCTCAACGTGTCACATCTGGAAGACCATGCTTGTCAGGAGGCATTTTACAAGGTATGGAGAGAGTGTGAAAGCAAATTTAGCTCGTACAACTCTGGCTCTGACTGGTGGCTGAAACATGCCAAACCTAAAATACGAAGGTTTTTCATAAATTACTCAAAAGACAAAAACTTTTGATACAAATCAACTATAGAATTCTATTTTCAGTGTCTAAGGGATTTGTACAAGTCCGATACAACAGTTGTGGACAACTACAGAAGAATTAACAAAATTAAAGCAAAAATCTTAGCACTTCGGCGTAAACAACTGGGAGGCCACCAAATAAGATCGGGTGCCCAGGATATAGCACAACACGAGGTCACTTCCATTTATCATGTCATTCGTGAAAGCAAAAGGGCGTCTCGCAAGATATTATCTAAATAACAACTGATGATGGAAGGAAGCTGACGAAGCAAAGAGAGATTAAAGAGGCAATCGTACAGCATTTTGAATCATTAATGTCTAGTCAACCAGTTGACGAACAGCTTCAAGACGAGTTAATGATCAACCTCCAGGTCAAAGTATACCACGCGGAAACACAAACTCTCATCTCGGAAGTGACTGAAGAAGACGTCGAAGAAGCTATATATGGAATATGGAAGAATGAAAAATAAGGCTCCGGGGGCAGAAGGAATTCTGGAAAATTTTATCGCAGATTCAGTGACCGAATAAAAGCCAAGTTTACTCTCATTTGCAACGAACTACTAAACCCTGAAAATGACATCCCGAAAGAATTTCGTGCGGGACTCGTAGTGTTAGTGCCAAAAACTACCAATACGAAAACTGTAAGCGCTCTGAAGCCAATTACGCTTTTAAACAGCGCATCCTCGCTCGCAGGCTGAAAACCACAATGACCAGCGTCACTGGCCCTTATCAGACAAGTGTGGGCAAAGACAGGAGAATTCTTCAGACCCTCTGTGACTACAGGGACCTGATCTCAACGGCCGACGTCTGCAAAATAAAATGTGCACTCGTCTCACTCGACTTCGATAAAGCGTTCGACAGGGTTAATCATAGTTTTCTCTTTCGGACCATGGGCGCAATGGGCTTCCCACCTAGATTCATTGCAGTAGTAAGAAATACATTAACAAACAACTCAGCCAGATTTGTCATCAATGGACGCATTAGCCGCCCGATTGACGTCACCAGCTCCATTAGGCAAGGGTGTCCAATGTCAATGGCACTCTTCACCATCGCCATTGCCATCGAACCCCTGCTTGCCTCCCTTATGAAACATCTACAAAGACTACAAATACATGGAGAAAAGATCGTATGCAAGGCGTACGCTGATGATGTTGGTTTCCTAGTCGTGAATGGCACTGAAGTACAGAGCGCACTACAAACAGTAACAAAATATGAACAGGCATCAGGTGCAAAACTTAATAGAACAAAGTCGAGGATTTTCAACATCGGCCGTGGAATTGGGACGCAAACGCAGGGTCTGTTACGCGAGCTTGTAACCATGAAATGTCTCGGCATAGATCATCATCATCATCATCATCATCATTTAAGACTGATTATGCCTTTCAGCGTTCAGTCTGGAGCATAGCCCCCCTTATACAGTTCCTCCATGATCCCCTATTCAGTGCTAACATTGGTACCTCTTCTGATGTTAAACCTATTACTTCAAAATCATTCTTAACCGAATCCAGGTACCTTCTCCTCGGTCTGCCCCGACTCCTCCTACCCTCTACTGCTGAATCCATGAGTCTCTTGGGTAACCTTGCTTCTCCCATGCGTGTAACATGACCCCACCATCTAAGCCTGTTCGCCCTGACTGCTACATCTATAGAGTTCATTCCCAGTTTTTCTTTGATTTCCTCGTTGTGGACACCCTCCTGCCATTGTTCCCATCTACTAGTACCTGCAATCATCCCAGCTACTTTCATATCCGTAACATCAACCTTGTTGATAAGGTAACCTGAATCCACCCAGCTTTCGCTCCCATACAACAAAGTTGGTCGAAAGATTTAACGGTGCACAGATAACTTAGTCTTGGTACTGACTTCCTTCTTGCAGAAGAGAGTAGATCGTAGCTGAGCGCTCACTGCATTAGCTTTGCTACACCTCGCTTCCAGTTCTTTCACTACGTTGCCATCCTGTGAGAATATGCATCCTAAGTACTTGAAACCGTCCACCTGTTCTAACTTTGTTCCTCCTATTTGGCACTCAATCCGTTTATATTTCTTTCCCACTGACATTACTTTCGTTTTGGAGATGCTAATCTTCATACAATAGTCCTTACATTTCTGATCTAGCTCTGAAATATTACTTTGCAAACTTTCAATCGAATCTGCCATCACAACTAAGTCATCCGCATATGCAAGACTGCTTATTTTGTGTTCACATATCTTAATTTCACCCAGCCAGTCTATTGTTTTCAACATATGATCCATAAATAATATGAACAACAGTGGAGACAGGTTGCAGCCTTGTCTTACCCCTGGAACTACTCTGAACCATGAACTCAATTTACCGTCAACTCTAACTGCTGCCTGACTATCCATGTAAAGACCTTTAATTGCTTGCAAAAGTTTGCCTCCTATTCCATAATCTTGTAGAACAGACAATAACTTCCTCCTAGGAACCCGGTCATATGCCTTTTCTAGATCTATAAAGCATAGATACAATTCCCTGTTCCACTCATAACACTTCTCCATTATTTGCCGTAAGCTAAAGATCTGGTCCTGACAACCTCTAAGAGGCCTAAACCCACACTGATTTTCATCCAATTGGTCCTCAACTAATAACCGCACTTTCCTTTCAACAGATTTTACCCACAACGCTGATTAAAGAGATACCTCTGTAGTTGTTACAATCTTTTCTGTTTCCATGTTTAAAGATTGGTGTGATTACTGCTTTTGTTCAGTCTGATGGAACCTGTCCCGACTCCCAGGCCATTTCAATTATCCTGTGTAGCCATTTAAGACCTGACATTCCATTGTCTTTGATGAGTTCCGACTTAATTTCATCCATCCCAGCCGCTTTATTGCACTGCAATCTATTAACCATTTTTTCCACTTCCTCAAATGTCATCCTATTTCCATCATCATTCCTATCCCAATCTACCTCGAAATCTGAAACATTACTGATCGCATTTTCACCTACATTGAGCAACTCTTCAAAATATTCCCTCCATCTGCCCAAGGCATCCACAGGATTCACCAGCAGTTTTCCTGACCTGTCCAAAATACTTGTCATTTCCTTCTTACCTCCCTTCCAGAATGGTTTTCCAGTAGCTTGACCCATAGTCTCCAACCTGTTTCCAAAGTCTTCCCACGATTTCTTCTTCGATGCTGCAATTATCTGTTTGGCTTTGTTTCTTTCTTCAACATAACTTTCTCTGTCTACCTGGGTTCTGGTATGTAGCCATTTTTGATACGCCTTCTTTTTCCTTTTACAGGCTGACTTGATTGTATCATTCCACCAAGCTGTTTGCTTCATCCTACTTTTACACACTACTGTTCCAAGACATTCTTTAGCCACTTCTAGTACTGTGTCCCTGTACCTTGTCCATTCCTTTTCCAATGACTGTAATTGACCACATTCAACTAACTGGTATCTTTCTGAGATCGCTGTTATGTACTTGTGCCTGATTTTCTTATCCTGAAGTTTCTCCACTCTTATCCTCCTACATATGGACCTGACGTCCTGCACTTTCGGCCTCACAATCCCAATTTCACTGCAGATTAAATAATGATCAGTGTCATCAAAGAATCCCCTGAATATACGTGTGTCCCTCACAGCCTTCCTGAATTCCTGATCTGTTATTATATAGTCAATGACAGATCTGGTTCCCCTGCCTTCCCAAGTATACCGGTGAATGTTCTTATGTTTAAAAAAGGAGTTCGTGATTACTAAGCCCATACTGGCACAGAAATCCAAGAGTTGTTTCCCGTTCCTGTTGGCCTCCATATCCTCTCCAAATTTACCCATAACCTTTTCATACCCTTCTGTTCGATTTCCAATCCTGGCGTTAAAATCACCCATGAGCAGAACACTGTCCTTGTCCTTTACTCTAACAACTATATCACTGAGTGTCTCATAAAAACTATCCATCTTATCTTGATCTGTCCCTTCACAATGCGAATATCCTGACACAATCCTAATTTTCTTGCTAGACACTGTCAAATCTATCCACATCAGTCGTTCGTTTACATACCTTATTGCAACTACGCTGGGTTCCATTTCTTTCCTGATGTAAAGCCCTACACCCCATTGTGCTATTCCTGCTTTGACTCCTGACAGGTAGACCTTGTATTCTCCCACTTCCTCTTCTTTCTCACCCCTTATCCGAATGTCACTAACAGCTAAAACGTCCAGCCCCATCTTACTTGCAGCCTCTGCCAGCCCTACCTTCTTCCCAGAGTAGCCCCCATTGATATTAATAGCTCCCCATCTCATTACCATTTGTTTGCCAAGTCATATCTTAAGAGTCCCTGGTTTGTCAGTTGGAGGTGGGACTCCGTCACCTGCAAAGGTCCGAGGCATTTTGCTCTGATTATTGCCAGCATCATATTTAAAGTACCAGGGAAGCAGGTTGCTAGCCTTACTTGCCCCGAGTTCCATTGGGTTTTACCCCTAACGGCTGAGGGACTAACCGGTGGATTTGGTATTCTTTGTCGTATGAGCACAAAGGTGACCACGACTCAGAATATGTCCGAGATGCCCAGCCTTATTCCAAAGTAACTGGTATCCCGACTGTCGGGACCACTTACTTGGCCACTCATACGTTGCCCGTGGTTCATGAACTAAGACATGACTACAGGAACCCACACCATGAACCACCTCGGCATAGATTTTAAAAGAAATATCAAGCACACTATTGTTGCGAATTATCGAAAATTACTTAACAGCTTACGCGCCTCTGTACAAGCACATAGTATTAGAAAACTCGATGAACTTAAAAAAGTAACAATGGCAAATGTATACATCACATCCAAAGTTAATTACGTGGCACAAATTCTGCCACCACCTGCGACTTTGTCGAAAAGCATCGCATCTGCACTAGCACATTTTGTGAGCCGCGGACGTATTTTCAAAGTCAAATATGATATTCTGAAGCTCCCTACGAAATGTGGTGGGTTAAATTTCACCGATGTCAGCATAAAAGCGCAAGCCTTATACCTTTCTTCCAAATACAAACAATGGAAAGAACCAAGTGGTACCCTTGCTGCAAATTTGTTAAACGAAATAGCTCCTGCTGACATCAGTGCACCTATAAACGTCCAACACATATCCAACGGACTATACCACTTGAAATACTTTTTAGTAGAATACAGCTACATACAGGCAAGGGTCCCTGAGAAAGACATCATGAAAGTAAAAGAACTTTACAATAATTTGATGAAAGACAGACCCATAAACGACGTAGATCAAAAATATCCTTGTTATAACTGGGAAACAATATGGGAAAATATTCACTGCCGGGACCTGCCAACGTATGTCAAATCGTACTGGTACTTTGCTGTCAACGGGAAAATTACGACGAACTCTAAACTTCACTCTATTCAATTGGCCCAGTCACCGCTGTGTACATTATGTAATATACCAGATACCGAAGAGCATAGATCGCTGTGTGACAGGGTAAAAGACATATGGCTCTACATAAGACAAAAGATAGCGAGCGTCAGCAGAACTACGCCCAACGCCGTTACGCCTGCTTAATTTTTAAACCCTGACAGTATACCTTACCCTAAAACAAAACGAAACACAATTAACTGGTTGAAAGACCGAACGATGTATTACACCCTAACAAAAGAATCAAGCAAGACTTCCGGTTATACTTTACAACTGAGCACCACAAGTTGATGTGTACTAAAAAATACAGAGAAAATTACGCAAATTTTTTAACTAAAACAATACTGTAACCAATAGAAGTGCGTAATTTACGTTACACATCCAAGCATTTCGTATATTAGACGAATGATTTTTGGTTAAAGTTTGTACTTCACGTAGCAGGAGGAGGATTTCCAGCAGAAAGTAATCAGAGAAGATCATCAGTATAGGCCAGTTAAGCCTATGTGTATATATTACTTTGTTTTGCGGGAAGCACAGTGATGAAACTGGTATATACCCTTTATTTTGTTTCTGTATTTCTTTCCTTTTCTTTTCACAGGAAGACATATTTATGTTAATTATTTGTAAAATCCAGCAGCAGAAGCCTACTTTATTTCATTATCTTCTGAAGAATAATGAGTTTGCTTCTTTCCGTTTTTCCGCGCATGGAGAACGAAATTTATAGATGCAGTTATATTTCCATAACAGTTATGTGACTGCCTTCTCAATGGAATTTACATTTATTTTTATTGAAGTCATGTCGCAAACCAAGGCAACGGAAGGGGCATACTTAGTTTGTCGTTCAGAAGAAGCGCGAGAAAAAAAAAATTGGTCAGCGTGACGGATTGCCGTCCTACGGACCCAGGTTCGACTCCCGGCTGGGTCGGAGATTTTCTCCGCTCAGGGACTGGGTGTTGTGTTGTCTTCATCATCATTTCATCCCCATCCGGCGCGCAGGTCGCTCAATGTTGCGTCGAATATAATAAGACCTGCACCAAGGTGGTCAATGACGCCAAACGCTCATTTAATTTCCAATGGATTAAAAGTTGCTTATCACGTCCAAAATAAATATTTAAAAATACAAAGTTTTCTTCGAGACAAAATGACGAAGACATTTTTAATAAACAAATAGAACTTCGAAAATTTTTTTAGAGTTAAAA
This sequence comes from Schistocerca cancellata, assembly GCF_023864275.1. Lineage (NCBI taxonomy): Eukaryota > Metazoa > Arthropoda > Insecta > Orthoptera > Acrididae > Schistocerca > Schistocerca cancellata. The sequence continues at coordinate 575,314,793 of NC_064629.1, forward strand.
TCGTATCTCAGCTTGCGAAGCTAACACATATCCTCAAACTGAGACAGCAGTACCCAACTCCAGTCGCATTATAACTCAGAAGGTTGCTCAAACCGAGCGAGATGGCGCAGTGGTTAGAACACTGGACTCGCATTGGGGAGGACGACGGTTCAATCCCGCGTCCGGCCAACCTGATTTAGGTTTTCCGTGATTTCCCTAAATCGCTCCAGGCAAATGCCGGGATGGTTCCTTTCAAAGCGCACGGCCGACGTCCTTCCCCATACTTCCCTAATGCGATGAGGCCGATGACCTCGCTGTCTGGTCTCCTCCCCCAAAACAACCCAACCAAGGTTGCTCAAATACTACAGGGCTCAATGTTTTTTACACGTAAAGTGATTTATTTGCATCTCGACTTTACAAAGTTCGTCCCACTTTCAACGATTATTTGTCGAAATGATGTGGAAAGAGTCAGCTTACTAGGGAGGGAAAACTCGGCAAATGTCGTAGTACGGCTAATTTCGCAGTACCATACATATCCTTTCACTGCAAAAGTGTACGAGCTGATTTTAAGAATGAACATTGCATCACAGGTGGTTGCACCTATCAGCAGTGTGTGGTAGAGAAAACAGCTACCGGAGAGCATTCTTGTGGTTGTAGTAGAACTTTTTCCAGTGTGACTGAGAATATTTTCAGTGTAGCACATGTTCGGTGACAGCTTTCTGGTTTTTTATCCATACTGCCGATATAATCTAAAGTGTAACTATAAGACTTATTGATGGGTTCTTCACAGTCCTGTATTTAATTTAGGGTCTTTTTCACCATTTTGACACCAATAGTTTGCTCGTAATTCACTTTTGCCGGTACGGAATTTTATTAATGATTTCGTGCCGTTGGCGGGGGCGTAAAGCTGTTCGAGCAGGGCGCGAATCAAATAAAAGAACGCATTTTACGTGTTTTTATGCTGAATGAAAGTGCTTTTATGATCTGAATGCAATACTGACTTTCGTAAAGGAAGGCTTAAGGTATTTATCGATTTAATTTGTTACTGATGCTTAAGCCTAGAGGCAAATATGGAGAACAGTACAGCAGAAAGGATTTGGAAGAAGCTGTACTAAGGGTGTTAAACGATGGCTGCTCTGTTTATAGATCCAGTAAAGATTTTGGCATACCTTACAATACCCTAAAGGATAGACTAAGAGTTGGCGCCGATCCTGCGGACTGTGCTGTCGTGAAAAATGGGTGCCCCTTCTTTTTAACAAAGGAAGAGGAAACTAAATTGGTGAAGTATGCAACTGAAATGCAAGAACTGGGTTTCGGATTGTGAGCGAGTGATATGCGTTATTACGCTCACAAATTAGCAATAAAAAGACCTAAAGGGGACCCATTTAGGGAAGAAAGAGACAAGGCAGGATGGGACTGGTAAATTTCATTTAGGAAACGATATGGCTTAAGTTTATGTCAGTCAGAAAATCTATCATATCATAGGGCCGCAGCTTCGAATCGTTCTAATTTGAACGATTTTTAAGATGTGCTAAGTGCTGTGTATGAGGAAATAGGACTCGGGGCGAAGCCAAATTTAATTTGGAATCTAGATGAAACGGGATTTTCAATAGTGAATAAGCCGAGCAAAATTGTTTCACCGAAAGGAGCGAAGCGTGTCCACCACAGACAACTGCCGAAAAGCGGGAGACCACAACAGTTGTGATTGCTGCCAATGCTATGGGACAAACAGTGCCTCCTATGTTTATTTTCAAGGGGATTTGTGTCACCAATAGCTTGAATGAAAATGCTCCTCCATTGAGCCAGGTAGCAGTGTCAAAAAATGGCTGGATAAATTCGGAGATTTTCTTGGAGTTCTTGAAGCACTTCATTAACCACATTCCTCCCACTCGTCCTGTTCCGCTATTGATGGACTCAAATTCTAGCCACGTCTCTCCAGAAACTCTAAAATTCAGACAAGAAAGTGACATTATTTTTGTTACCTTTCGATCACTCACCACTCAGATCTTACAGCCGTATGATGTGTCCATGTTTGGTCCTCTAAAAATGGCTTGGAAAAGGAATGTGAGAGACATTATGAAAACTTGTCGTTACAAGCCTACAAGAGCGGATTTTTACCATCTGTCAAGAAGTTCATGGACGAAACTATAACTCCAGCCAACATCAAGAGTGGTTTTCTAAGACTGGAATTTTTCCCATGAACAGAGATGCCATTCCGGATGTCGCTTTGAAGGTTTCCCAAGTTCATGAGACCTTTAATGCTGGGCAAGTAGAGCTACCTGAAAGAACAGTAGATGGATGCGTATCAGCAGAGCAAAACGAAGCTGTTGATAATGTGCCATATGAGATAGAAGCGCCAGCAGATCAAACTGAAAATATCCAGGAGGAAATTAACATGCCTCTTCCATAATCCATAAAATCATGGAGAAAGAGGAAACATGCAGTTCTTCAACCAGCGTTACTGCTGATGAAGGCATGTTGGTTGCAATAGGCCTAAAGACCCCTGAAAAAAGGGGAGCAGATAGAGAAAATTCCAGCAGAGAGGCAACCAGGAAAAGTAAGCACCTCAAAAGCTAGAATTTGAAAACAGCAAGCGTGCGCGCAATTAGTTCCTGCAACAAGACGCTGTATACCTGTACGGAGAAGATTAATAAGAAATGTAGGAGAGGATGACAACATTTGTTCATCATGCGATGGAAATTGCAAAGATGATAATGATCTCCAAACGAGGATTTGTTGTTTGAAGTGCGAATGCTGGTTTCATCTGTCTTGCCAAAGACTGAAGGCGTACTGTGCTCAGTTCACATGCCGTTTATACACTGAGGGTAATTCTGATTAACTTGAATAATATTTCTGATTTTAAGAACTAAATTCAATTACATTTCCGATTTTAAGATTTTGTATGACTGCAGTAATTAATTATTATTCATTTTTATGTTGAAGTATGTAATTAATTAATGTTATCTTTCATTACATTACTTATAATAATTTAGTAATAGTAAATACAGTAAATGTTAAGTGTATGGTGTGTTTGGTTACATTAAATCATGTACTGATGACACAAAAGTATTTTTTTGGAATTATAACTGCTACTGCGAAATTACCCGAGTAGTGTTGCGAAATTGCCCAAGTTCTTATTATTACAGTAAATCAGCACTACTTTAAGGAAGCTTCTTTGTATCTGAAATTTAACTTTCAATATTTAACGTTTATACCATCGAATTACACCACTTTTACTTATTATTTGATACAAAAGTCCATTTTTAATATATTTCTTTTAAATACTAGAGGCAAAAAAACCTTAATACTGCGAAATTAGCCGAGTTTGCCATATATAAGGAATAGGAATGGACCAAGAACTGAGCCCTTTGGGACTCCCTTTGTGGTGTTTCTCCCCAGTCACTAAATTTTCAGCTGAATTATTCAGAACAATCTCTTACATTCTGTACTTTTAAGTATGATTCAAACCAGGTGTGCGAAAGCCAAAAATTCCATAAAACTTGAGTTTTTCTAAGAGAATAAAATGATCTGCGCAATCAAACGCGTTCAAAAGATAACAAAAAGTACCAACTGGCGGTACTTTGGTATTTAGGGCTTGGACTGTTTCAAGAGTGAACGTATAAAAAACATTCCCAATCATTCTGGAATCTAAACTGTGATAAGTAAATTGTTTCCATATACTCGTAAGTGTGCACTGCTCTTGAGTACATTACTTTTTCAAATATTTTGGAAAAGATTTCAGTAAGAAAACTCGACGATAAGGTTTAAGTCTGTCTTGTCACCTTTCTTATGAAATGGTTTAAGAATTTTATATTTTAACCTGTCTGGAAAAATTCCCTGTGCCAGTGATTCATTGTACATATCACTTAGGATATTACTTACGAAGTCCGAACAACTTTTCAAAATTCTGTCTGAAATTCCTCGAATCCCACATGAGGTTTTGCTCTTCTCTTTAGAATTTTCGTAATTGTGTTAATTTCAGTGAATGGTGTTGGCGCTATTTCTGGTTGCTTAAAGTTATGTACAATGACGTTTTTAACATATTCTCTTGCTCCTTCAGCTGAACAACTTAAGCTTATATTTGCTGCTACATTTAGAAAGCGATTATTAGAAGTACTTGCAACTTGTATTTTATCAATCATAACACTGTCATTTAGTTTAATTGTTATTGAATCTCATTCAATGACATAATTTTAATTTTGTTTTCTGCATTACTTGATTCTGTCAGGACACGCATACTTCTGGACATTTCAATGAATCTGTTTAAAATACTACAATGTTTTCTGTAGTATTAAGTAATCCCGAATTTTGACTCAATCTGGCCTTTACGTAAATTTTCTTCTTCCTCTTACACAAGATTTTAATTCCATTAGTTATTCACGGCTTACTTGTTCCTTTTTTTATGGATCTGTTGGATAATTTTTTAGGAAAGTAACTTCCCAATATTGACACAAATTTAGTGTGGAATAAAATGAATTTAACTGTAGCATATCTCTCTGCATATACCTCATCCCATAAGGTCCCATTTAGCTACGAAGTTTCTCACTGACACTGTGGAAGTTGCAACTAATGTGCGAAGTGGGATGCCCCTCTGACGTCACACCGCGAATAAATACCGTTGGCGACATAATAGTGCTTGTTTGCTAGTAGTCTATTGCATCACTGTTATCGCTCTATACAAATAACTAAGGTTATTGTTTACTGATCCCGATTCTGACTGCTCACTCATTATGGCTGATTTATTCGGCTATATGAGAACATTTGCTGTGTTCTGGACTTCGCTTCTGACTACCGTTCATGACATGAACTCTGCCGTTAGAACAATAATGTTAAATGCCAGCTTGTTCTACCAGTCTTGGGGTCAGTGTCTGTGTGAGTTATCACTAACTTTGTACATAGGCTTACTTTCAAGATGGATTTGTCCCACATAACAGGCTGTTAAGACAATGACGAGCGTGTGGAACCAGTGGGGAGTGAATACTAGACCACTCCGAAAGACCATACCTCTCTCTTTTCCAAACCATACATCCTCGTCCTTGTTTTTCAGGTGGCACAGGAGCATTGCAGCGTGTGTAGAGCTTTCCAAGTCGATGTTCGACACCATTTGGTGAACTTGTGGCATCTTCATTGCCACTGTTGATGAAGCACAAAGGTCTCAGGCGTCAATGGTCACATTGCAACCCTACAACATAGTATGTCACAGCATTGTAAGACGTTGTGGTCTCCTGACCTTCATTGCTTACATATTCCGATCTCACAATCATATTCCGCACATCAAGACACTTCATTCGAACCCGAACTCGATAAGATAAATTCAATAATGTATGAATTCATGCAAACGATATGTAAATAACAAGTGCACACTGGGGTTGAAATACTCGAGGCTGGCGTACACACATACATTCCAGACACGACGGTCACAGGAGCTTTTCGTTCGAGAGAGGCAGACCACACACCAGGAGGCCAGTTCCTTCAGAGGATGAGTCAACCTTGCCCGCCCGTGGAGCAGACAGTGTGTGCCCGAGTGAAAGGGGGAACGACCCCGTGTTCGGCTTAAAAGCAAATTCCGCTACATTGTGTGGGAGCGTCCAACCTACGCATTCTTTACACATCGCACGCAGTTTCAGAGATTTTCACAGGCAGACAGCAAACGCCAAACGCCAATACTACAGGTTTCCAGATTGGTCGCCTTAAACGAAACGTTATTCTCCCGTTTTAGAAGAGCATTGCTGATTGGCAGACGATATTTCTGACACCTTGAGCTGAAGGAGTAATGGAAGAGACCGAAAGATATACCCCTTCATGTCTGGCATGCAGAGGTGCTGTTCCGTCGTCTCTCTTGGAGCGAGGAACAAGTCTCTCCTCAGTACTTCACTGGGAGAGCACCTCTGTCGAGAGCGAATCGAAGTGCTACTCTGTATTGAGTCCTTGCGATTAAGCGTTGTTCACTGTGTTGGCCGACACACTTATTGTGCGGTGTGAACGGACAGTTACAGTTAAACGCCTGCGAGCGAATTTTTGAGTGGCATTGCGGTGGACTGGTTATCTGAACGGTGTACTGCACCAAAAGTTAGACTAGGGGCGAACAGGAATCCTTGACTCCATCGAGGTGTAGGGAGAGTTTGATTGGCAAAGGTCAATCCAGATAGAACGAGAGTTATCTTATTTGTCAGCAACGAGCAGCGCAGACAGCAGTCATCGCAGCTTACGGTATTGTGCGCTACAGCTATTGCGGGTCCCATATTTTCTCCACAACAGTACACTTCACTGCATTTCACACACGACAACCTTGACCATACCTAGCTACATTCGAAAGGATAATAATTCAAGTTGAGTAGGCACGCCTCTCCACCATTCTGCCAAGTCAATAACAATCTTAAATTTTGTGCGTATCCTATCCTTGAGAGGTAACTTCACATTCCGAAAAGAACCAGGATATAACTCGTTCAATTCATAACTAAAAGTGACATTGTGATTTCTCAAAATTTTTGCAAAATAAATAATAATTTTCGTTAGCTTCGTGTTTTTCTTACACTAACTAGCACTACTCCAGTACCCAAGTGTCCCACTAGTTACGTAAGAAATTTTGTGAATTTTTGTGTCATTTCCTTACAGCGGACGACTCCAGAAGATATTTATGGCTGAAAGTTTTTCAGGCATTTCTCTTTAGAACGTTAGGAGCGTCTGTCTGACTTCTGTAGTAGTGTGGGGGTGGAAATTGCATCTTGCAGGAGCCACTGGGTAAAGGGTACATCTCAGATTAATCCGTTGCGCAGAATAACAGAATAGCAGATCAGCCCCACGCTCACAGCATAATATACTGTTGCTATGACAACATATCCACGTGTCACAGAAACGATTAACTTTACACTTTTCCTCATAATTTCGCTTTGTTTTCTTCATAATTTATACCTTGTTTGATAATTAAGTCCACTTAATAGCGGTCGATTGAACGAATACTGAATAGTGTGGGGCCGCTAGCCTGCTGAGTGAAAAAATATGTTTTTGAAAGAGTTCCGTTTCAATTTCGTTATAATAATGGTGAAAGCATGTCATTGGTACCAGAGTAAACGTAGTACGGGAATTTGCATTGTAAAGCGACATAGCGAATAAAAACCATTCTTGATGGTTTCGGATGCCCTAGATAAAAAATGATTCTGAATATTTGGAAGACCTCTGAACAGCAAACGGGCCATCATTGAAGTTTTTGAACAGATGTTCCTTCAAGTAATTCCAAATTACATATTTTAGCTGAAGAATATTCGAGTATATTTTGTGACGACTGCGCAAGCCATAATCGATGAGAGCAACAGGTGCCACTGCTTCTCGACCTGCAAGTTCGCTTGAACTTTTCTATCGTAAGAAGTGTCTCGTATATGTCTTATCAGTATCAAGTTAATCACTGTTCTTCTGCCACCAGTGCTGATGCCATGTTAGCACTCATACAAACCTCGTACAAGGAGATTCCATAGAGCATTTCAATGTCCTCTCTAATACCATGGCATGACGTTCGGAGGTCTTGATCGAAGCACGTGGTGGCTCCCCATGCACATAGGAGCCGCAGTAACCCTAATCAGTTTTTTATTATCGTGTACATATACTGTGGCATAGAGGTTCAAGTCGAGTAAATGTTTGTACGAATCGAAAAACACGAAGAAGGACACATTAACAAAGATACTCCTCAACAAAAAATGTGTTTCCAGGTGAAATACTTTGTAGAAATGTTGTTCAAGCCGTATTTGGTACGCAGTGACCACAGACAATTAATTTTATGCATTAAATGTTGTAATAAGTGAAGGAGTAAACGTTAAATATACCATCTTCATGCTTAGCCGTTGCTAGTTGCACTTGTAATATTCTGCGTCATGCCCTCTATTGACGTCAGTTGTTCCGTGTTTATTAAGTACCACAACATTGTAATTAGCTTATTTGCTCAACAGAAAGGACTTCATTTTCTATTTACCACTAAAATAATAAAGATGTTATGTCTGTAAAACTAAAGTATCAAAGAAGTGTGCTAGAAGGGAAGTTGTGTTGGCAGTGAAAGAACGAACAACATACCACAATTCTCTGTTTATTAAAGGTCGGAATTCACACCAGAACTTGACATCTCTTCTTCTTCTTCTTCTTCTTCTTCTTCTTCTTCTTCTTCTATAGGTAGTTCTCGGCTTCACTTGCAGTAGATATTTCCATCGTTTCCTATTTAGACTGATTCTCGACACCTCATAGAACCTACACTATTGTCCATTAAAAATGTTACACCAAGAAGAAGTGCAGATGATAAATGGATATTCATTGGACAAATATACTAGAACTGACATGTGATTACATTTTCACGCAATTTGGGTACATAGATCTTGAGAAATCAGTAGCCAGAAAAACAACCTCTGGCCGTAATAGCGGCCTTGATACGCCTGGGCATTGAGTCAAACAGAGCTTGGATGGCATATACAGGTACAGCAGCCCATGCAGCTTCAACACGATACCACAGTTGATCAACAGTAGCGACTGGCGTATTGTGACGAGCCAGTCACTCGGCCGCTATTGACCAGACGATTTCAGTTGGTGAGAGATCAGGAGAATGTGCTGGCCAGGGCAGCAGTTAAAATGTAGGGTTTCGCAGGAATCGAATGAAGGGTAGAGCCACGGGTCGTAACACATCTGAAATGTAACGTCCACTGTTCAAAGTGCCGTCAATGCGAACAAGAGGTGACCGAGACGTGTAACCAATGGCACCCCATACCATCACGCCGGGCGATACGTCAGTATGGCGATGACGAATACACGCTTCCAATGTACGTTCACCACGATGTCGCCAAACACGGATCCGACCATCATGATGCTGTAAACAGAACCTGGATTCATCCCAAAAAATGACGTTTTGCCATTCGTGCACCCATGTTCATCGTTGAGTACACCATCGCTGGCGCTCCTGTCTGTGATGCAGCGTCAAGAGTAACCGCAACCATGGTCTCCGAGATGATAGTCCATGCTGCTGCAAACGTCGTCGAACTGTTCGTGCAGATGGTTGTTGTCTTGCAAACGTCCCCATCTGTTGACTCAGGGATCGAGACGTGGCTGCACCATCCGTTACAGCCATGCGGATAAGATGCCTGTCATCTCGACCGCTAGTGATACGAGGCCGTTGGGATCCAGCACGGCGTTCCGTATTACCCTCCTGAACCCACCGATTCCATATTCTGCTAACAGTCATTGGATGTCGACCAACGCGATAAGATAAACCGCAATCGCGACAGGCTACAATCCGACCTTTATCGAAGTCGGAAACGTGATGGTACGCATTTCTCCTCCTTACACGAGGCATCACAACAACGTTTCTCCAGGCAATGCCGGTCAACTGCTGTTTGTGTATGAGAAATCGGTTGGAAACTTTCCTCATGTCAGCACGTCGTAGGTGTCGCCACCGGCGCCAACCTTTGTGAATTCTCTGAAAAGCTAATCATTTGCTTATCACACCATCTTCTTCCTGTCGGTTAGATTTCGCGTCTGTAGCACGTCATCTTCGTGGTGTAGTACTTTTAATGGCCAGTAGTGTAATACATCAGTTATTCTTAAGTTCGTTGTTCTACCTGTGACTGGGTCTCCTTCCATATTTCTTTAGTCTGTAGTATCTTTCACTATTGTTAGCAGTAGACTGTAATATATTATGTCTAAAAATATTTACATGTACATATACTACTCCTCAATCAGCTGTAGAGTGCTTGGGAGGAAATGTTAATGCTTAAAGAAAAAAAAAATCAAAGTCAGATTTCATATCATCGCACCGCATCAACTCAGCTAGTGTGGTGTCGTCGTAATGAATTAGGAAGTCGATGAGTTGTTTGACTGTAATTCTAATGCTTTCGCTTTCTTTTCAGAATCTCTCATAAAGTCAAGATTTTTCCCATTCGATTCAGATCTTCCTCATAAGTTACTTCACCTAACCATTACATTTCTCTACTCATCTGTAGCTTTGCGCTTCAGAAAGTTCAGATCGTCTCTTTTCTTTGTGATCTCCCAATTGTTTCCATATAATATGAAACTCTGAATGATTTTTATTTAATTTTTTAAATAGAACAAGTTGCATTCAACTTTTCTTGAAGACTGATTGAATCCCATTAATTCTGCATACCAATTTTCTATTAACTGAAATCATGATTATGGTTAAATCGATGAATATGCAATGACGTGGTATGAAATACAAGGAATCGTTGGGATACGCTAAACCTATGGTGTGATGAGTTCGTTTTGAGAGGAAATTTGTGCCAGACTGGATATCCTGCTTATTGCAAGCAGTCGTCTTAACCAGTAGACGATCTCACCAGAGCCCAAAGACTCATTCAAACTGTCATTGTCACTTACGTTTCAATTTCTAATTTCCAAACACTATTATCAAAGATGCTATTTGAGGGCATGTGAGAATGACAGTACATTTCGAAAATCATTGATGGAAACATAATAATCTGAGTCAGGCTTCCTTGCGTATTTAGTTAGCCTAGTGTTTAAGGCGCCTGCTCAATATAAGCAGAAGACCTGGGTTCAAGAGTCGTTCTGGGAGAAATTTTCAGTTATAACCAAATTTTCTTTAGCATTTTTCTTTTGCTTCTAACATCAGACGTTACTTTACTCATCATAACACTGAATTAATTAACGTTTGCGTTTCGTACAGTTTTCATGACTATTCGTATGGATGATTCAGTTCCACTTTTTTTTATTCTTGCTTATAGTTTCATTCTTTATTTCTGTGTCACCTAATTACAGGAGAAAGAATTTGCGAAAATGAAGTACCATAGACTATCTCTAAACAAGAAATAATTTGAATATGAGTCATTTCCTCCCATGAAGCCATAGGTGTGTGCACGAGTAACCTTCGGTTACCGTCCATTTTTGCGTATCATTCTGCCATTCTTCTCAAAGAATCACGATCTTGTGCGAAAAGACCAGGCTGCCTCGGATCTAGTGGCATGTATGGGAGAAACGCCCCTGTAACGTATGCACATTACCAAGTATACAGCAATGATTTTCAGTATAAGGGAGTACAGTGGACTGAAGTCAGATTAACGGGAGACTATACTACAGAACGCTCTCTACTACTTCATCGGTCATTACAGATTTGGCCCAAGTGCTGTCTCACGAGTTGCGGAAAAAGTTTGGTTTCCTTCATGCATCGGCCATATCTGTTGCCTTTCTGCAAAGTTAATGTTCTCGAATCCCTCAGGAAGTATGTCTCTCAAATAACATCTGTTAATGTGCCCGGTAAAGTGTATGTCTCTACACCGCGTGACCGCTGCGGTCGCAGGTTCGAATCCTGCCTCGGGCATGGATGTGTGTGATGTCCTTAGGTTAGTTAGGTTTAAGTAGTTCTAAGTTCTAGGCGACTGATGACCTCAGAAGTTAAGTCGCATAGTGCTCAGAGCCATTTGAACCATTTTTGAAGCAAATTCGATCCATTGTTCTGTCTATTATGCCATCGTGTTAGATGAACTGGGTTGAGGTACTCGGATAATTGTAAAAGATGTCTGAAACTTCTTGCGCTGTCAACAGTCTCCAGTTGATGAAGGGCATCTAACTTTCTGCAACTGCTGGTGTCATTTTCCAGACAGAATATTATGTCTTGTATCTGTTTCTCATTTTCTCGCGTAGTTCAGGGGTTCACTTAATGATTTGAGTAGCTTTAAACACTTACATGAAACTTTCTGCCATTATTCCTTTCCCCTCGAAAGTGAAAAACGTCTGCCACAAAAATCGACTACAGCTATATCATTAGTCACAGAAAACAAATAGACACATCACTTTAAACAATATCTATCACTACGCAATAATGCCAAAGGACAGCTACCGCAAGTTTTCGTGAAGCCATTGTCTATATGGTCCAGAAACTTCACATAGAGCCTTTTTATACAATAGTCAATATGAAGTTAAAATTTTTTGTCCTAGAACTACTCAGGTAACTCACTAACTCAGGGGAAAAATGGGATGGAGCAAGATTGTGAGCCACACCTGCACACCTGAATTAACGCGCCGGAGAAGCGAACGATGCTCTAGTAGACCAACCAGTCTAAAAGATTTTCTACATACACTTCTGCAAATGACGACTGGTTCTACATCTCCACGCTAGAAACACCCTGTCAGGTAATTGACGACTTGTGGTGACTGAAAGAATTTTCTGGCTGCAGGATTAAAGTAAAATGGTTGCTGATTCATTGAAAGACGACTGCGCATCATTAACTGACCTCGACAAGTTGATAATTACAGGGAATACTATGCGAGAATATTTTGCCAGCCATTAAAAGTCTTGAATCATATTTTACAAGAATTTTGTTAAACTGACACTTAATTATCTCATGTTGGCATAAAATATAAAGTAGAATAGTGTATGTAAATGAAGAAGTAGAAGTTTATAGACATATACTACATAAATATAGTTAAATAAATAGTACATCTTTTATTCAAAAATATTTACAAGCCTATTCATAACAGTTAGAATTTATTTCAATAAGTATTAAATATAGTTCTTCTGTACATTTTCGCATTTCGCTAAACCTAAGTAAATTAAGCTCTGGAGATCAAACATAGAAAATGGTGTTGCGTGTGTGTGTGTAGTTTTGAATGCTGATTTTTTTTCCCTATTCGTTTTATTTGTGAGTAGTTGCTCTTAGAATTGCAATGCCAAAGAAACGTGTCAAACAACATAGGACTTTGTGAAACTTCAGAGGTTTGGAAGTTTTTATAGTGATTATTTATTGCACAATAAATGTTATCTCTCAAGATTATTTGCCTAAATAATAGTTAATGATTTACTAAATACGTATTTGAATTTATACACTTTCCAGGTAATGGCTCGTATGTTGCTCAGTTGGGTTTTATTCAGAAACCTAGAGAAAACCGCTAATACTGCAGGTTCTGCATCGACACACCCTTTAGACATGCATGACTTCGTATTCGCTAATAATGTTACACTGATACCAAATACAATTGACGAACTACACGTGATTTGCAGTAGCATGCATGGTTTTCATGTGATGTTTATTAACAGATAAAGTAGTTACGAATGGAAACTGGGTCAGAGAACAGAGGCTTGCCTGAATTATGTCGTGGAAGTCGTGGCAGAGTTCCCGGGAGCCTCTTACCACCGGAGGACTCGTAGTATCTCGGTGAAAAACTGCCTCCGCGGAACGTGACATGAAACAGAAGACCACTGTTCCAAGAATTCTGTCGTCAAATCGGCCCGCTGTTAAACTTTGTCTCATGAGTACAGACAGTGGCCAAACGTGGCGCCAGATCAGCTGTCTGTTACTGCGCACTGCACGGACTTTGCATATTTGGTGGACTCGGCAGCGATTCACTGCGAGCCAAAAGCGCCGTCCATTGTCGGGAAGGGTGAGGCTAACGCCTCCATCGTGGCTCCTCTGAATGCAGACGCCTGCGGGTGCCGCGATAACGCAGGCCCTGGCCGCTGCTGGCTTTTCAATGACGCGGTCCGCTCTGAAGAGAGGTCTTATCTCTTAAGTGCCGGGGCTATTCGCGTGTATGCAGTAGACGTTTCCTTGAACCCATCATCTATCCAGAAAACGCTCACCCAAAGAGGGGCTATATTGAGAATTGTGTAGCCTCGTGAGATTACAACACAACTGACTCTAAATCACAATTACAATTACCGTTTCTATGCATATTGTGTAACACACTGCAGTTTCAATTCTGAATGACTGCATCGGTAACGAAAAGGCGCGGCCATCTCGACTTCTCTTTCTTCGTCGTACTTCATCTTTTTCTTCTTAGTTCGTATCATCTCAGCTGAGTTCCAGGTAAGTATTAGTTACTGACTGTATTTGTTTTGCGTGCTGATTAGCACATTTATTCTGAGTGGTATTGTTTGTTATTCTGATGAAGTATAACTTTCCCACTATCATGCATATTCATTACTGTCCACAAGTGATGAAAGGTACTTTGCACCCATACTAAGTTCTATTTCATTCACGCATAAAGCATAAGAAACATGAATGTCTTTACGCCTGTCAAAATACTGTAACTTCTCTGGTTTCAGTCACATGATCTCTATGCGATTATACGTTGCTCGCAGCTACAATGTGGCACAGTCTTCCTCGAAATTTACCCTATGGGGCATCGCGAGATGAAGCGCCTTTCTTCTAGAAGTAAACAAATAAGAAAGGAAGGTCATTACAAACGGAGCAAAACATAGTGGAGAAAGAAATCGGCCATGTCCTTACACAGGAACCATCTCAGAATTAGCTTTACATTATTTTCAGAAGCAACAGGAAATACGGATTGCCGGATGTGGATTTGAGCCGTCATTTTCCGAATGCTAGTCCAGTATCATATCACCTCGCTCGATTTTCTTCAAAAGATTCCTCTTCAAGTTCCCCGTACACTTTTGTTAAACTTTTGTATAATCTACGCGTGCCTGCTACGATCCTGAACAGTGCGTCTCTGAATTTGATCGATGTGTTCAAATGGCTCTGAGCACTATGGGACTTAACTGCTAAGGTCATCAGTCCCCTAGAACTCTTAAAACTACTTAAACCTAACTAACCTAAGGAAATCACAAACATCCATGCCCGAGGCAGGATTCGAACCTGCGACCTTAGCAGTCGCGCGGTTCCAGACTGTAGCGCCTAGAACCGCTCGGCCACGCCGGCCGGCGATCGATGTGTGCTGTTAGACCTACGTAATAAGCATTTTACACACTGAAGCAGCATTGTATTAGCGTATTGTATGCTATTTTGTTTACAGATGCACTGCACTATTCGAAAACACTTCCAAAAAATGTGTTTTTCATCAATCTTCACTACTTATGATTTCTCGTGTACTTCCCATTAAATGTCAGTTCATAATGTTGCAACCAATATTTATACGTTGTAATGTGCTTCTAATATCCACCGCTAGTCTTAGAAAACTATCGACCTATGTCTTTCTGTCATGGACAGCATCTTCTATTTATTCTCTTTTAAAAAGAGCTGCTATTTACTATACCAACTATCTAATTGTAAATTATGTCCTAGTCGTTTTACAGTTCTTTATGGTCGGTTTCCACTAGACAACAGTATTACTGATAGTGTTACTAACGCTGCCTAATTAATGATTTAAATATATCTAGAACAGTGGTCACCGTATTACGCTTCCTTGGGGCACATCCAATACTACTTTCATTTGTGTTTGTAACATTGCCGGTTGGTTCTGTTAATGTAGCGATTTTATAGAACTAAACGGAATCAACTCACCTGATACTACTTTGATTTCTTTGACTTTACCAAGAGATAAAAAGCCACAAACCTTTTTTGTTGCTGAATTTCGGCGATCCGACTTAGTTTTGGTTATGGTATTCGGCTAGATTCAATAACCTAACACTACATTGATGAGTCAAAACATTACGAACACCTGCTTAATAGTTTGTTTCTCCGTCTATGGAACGAAATATATCACTGATTCCGTGCATCACGAATTCGACAGTTTGTTGGTAGGTTTGTGGAGGTATGCCGGCCGCGGTGGCCATGCGGTTGTAGGCGCTGTAGTCCGGAACCGCGCGACTGCTACGGTCGCAGGTTCGAATCCTGCCTCGGGCATGGATGTGTGTGATGTCCTTAGGTTAGTTAGGTTTAAGTATTTCTAAGTTCTAGGGGACTGATGACCTCAGATGTTAAGTCCCATAGTGCTCAGAGCCATTTTGTGGAAGTATTTGGCATAGATGTCAACGCACACGTAATTCGCGTAAATGACGGGCAGCTGATATGCGTACGCGGTGATGGTTCCCGATAGCGACCCAGATGGGTTCCATAGGATTTCCATCAGGCGAAGTCGGTTGGCGAGACACCAACGTGAATTCACTATAATGCTCCTTACACCACTGTAGCACGGTTCTGGCTCAGAGACACGGACAATGATACTGCTGAAGATGACATCAACATCGGGGAAGACATAAACTATGAAGGGATGCAGATGGTTAGTAGCTCTCAGCGCGTCTTAGATTACAACCACAGATCCAATGCGAGGACAGCATAATACTGCTCTCACCAACCTGCGACAGTGGCGCGCTGCGCGTTTCGACCCACCGTTCATACCTCGATGACGGAGCTTCTAGAGACGACCAGCGACCTGGTGTAGCAAAAATGTGATTCATCTAAAGAGCCGACACGTTTCCGTTGATCGACGGTCGAATCCCGATGTTCCTATGCCCACTACAATCGTAATAGTTGGGTCAACGTGTGAACACGTAAGGATGGTCTGCTATGGAGCCTCATGTTCAACAGTGTACGATGTCAGCTCCGAAACACTTGTTTGTGCATCAGCATTGTGCTCTTTTGGCAAAGCTACCACAGATCACCATCTATCCTTCCTTACAAAGCAGACAAGCCTACGAAACCCACGTTCTGTGAAGAGCGTGAACTTCGAACCATTTATCGCCTAGTGATAATTTCACTGTCCTTCTACCTTTTCCCGTAGAGACTCACGACTGTAGCACGTGAACACTCGACTAGCTTCGCAGTTTTCGAAATACTCGTTCACAGGCTCTGCGTAATAATAATCTGCCCTTTGTCAAAGTCGCTTATCTCAATGGCTTTCCCCTTTTGCAGCGCATACCTTCGCTGAGATGATCCCCCGTCTGTGTCTGTTCTGCTTACATACATTTGTTACCGTGTCACGTGTCCGCAACGCCACCAATGTTGAGATGGGCAGTGGTCATAATGTTTTGGTTTATCATTGTATTTTAACTAATAAGTTATTGAGGAGAGGAATGCGCATTCTCCGTAATCAGCTGGCACTTTCGACCTTCTGCTGCTGCAGGGGGTCATTAAGTTGTGACTCACGCTAGAACCCTCTCTGATTCTGACCACGAATGGACTGCAGCCCTGAAGACTTTCACTCGAGCTGCAGTCCTTGCCTTTATTGGCGTATAGCATTGACATGTTACAAGATAGAACTTGCAATATTTCGATCACAATTCGATGTTAACTTGAGCACTGGGATCGACACCGTCTATAACATTGCTGAGGATAACACACAGCTTCGTAGAATAAGCTAACCCCAACGTACATCAGAACAGGAAATTGTGATTATTACCCACTTCGATTACTAATTAGTATTTACTCCAAATAGGGATGCAAATGATCATCTCCGTTCCAGAAGTATTGTATACATTTAAAGTGGCTGTATTCGTTAAGTAAAAAGAAAATTGTTCAGTCAGTAACGAAGCACTTCTATTTCTTTCACTGGTTTTTCTTGTCACAGTTGTATAGAGACGTTTCGTTCACACACTTTTTGAAGTTTTCTGTGTACTAAGTTTGGCGAATGGCATTGGATGATATTTCACCGAACTAAGGTTTCATTTATTTTGTGAAAAGTAACTTATAACTTGGCATTGATCAATATGTACTGAAATGGAGCGATGAGCCATCGTCACAGAGCTAAGAACAGCTGAAAACGTTCTCCTGAAATGTCTTTGATTTTACTTGGGCCTTTATTCAAGATAGTGGTGGCAAATCTCTTCCACGCAGTGCAGCAAACGGCAGCCATCTTTATCCCAGATTTTAGTACCTATCTAATTATTGTAGGCTCAGGTATTACGTAGCTCGTATTTTTTATTGAAGTATTGGAGAAGAAAGCTGGTAAATAGGTTTCTGCGAGCGCTTCCGTCAGACACTGTGTGCGGCCTACCTCAGTTGTTTCAGTGTCCCACTGGTGGCTCTCAAACTCCGTGCTGCGTTCCGCGCACTCTGGCTGTGTCTGTCTTCTGACCATGATGGCTTCAGCAGCGTTCGTTCCACCTCTATACTCGCACCGATTCGTTCTGCTGTCTTTTCACACTGCTCCTTTTCCTTTAGTAAATTAATCTCTTGCGTGGTTGATGTCGTTAAGAAAATTGTATTTCACTTATTTAGGAAGACAATTCATTATATTCTTATCTACTTACAATTAATTAGAGTGCAAAGGTTTAATAAAACAAAGACAATTTTTCAGTTCAGATTTTCCTGCTAGGATGTCGCCCAATGGCAGGTTTTCTGTTGGTTTGAGTGCAGCTCACTCCGTTGTTTCTGCATATGTCGCGCAAAATACTCGAACATATCCGTCACGGTAAAGCTTAGTGATAATGGCCAATATTATGTAAATATGTCTTTGAATAAATTTTTATTCTACCATAGCAGAACTGTTACACGTTAAATATTCGCCGTTCCATTAGCCATAACTTCATCAAGCCAGTCGTATAAGTGTTTACCTACATCTACTGTTTGCAGGAAAATGCGTCTAAATACAGCGAAACGCGTCTGGTGAAAATTCTCTTTTATTAATTGCAGTAAGCTTACCACTGAAAAACCAATAATAATTGGCAGCTAGTTCTATTTCATACTGCTCAGTTTTATTCAGTCTGTGCTGATTCCTCAGGAGAAATTTCTTTCCTTAGAGCAGACGGATGTCAGCGATACTGGCCTGTAATTTTACACAACTTTTTCTTTTACATTATATCCACACAGTGTTGCCGTGATTACATTGTTTGCAAGAAGTTGGATCCACAGTTAGTTGATAATATTCGTGAAATGTAGTCTGTTACATAGTTTATCACGTGTTTCATTTCTTTCTGTCATATCGTATTATTTTCTCAGGCGGTTAATTTGTATATTACTGGTCTGTATGAATCAACGATACCGTTAGGTACTACTGTCAGTATGAGCCTTTTGATCTGGAAGGAGAAACAATCACATTTTTGTTTTAATATTGTGATTTCTATAATTTCTGTTACAGCTCTTGGGAGAATTTGTTCCACCCTTGATGGCGTCTGTGAATTTTTATCTTTTTTTCTCTTGGTATTTCCAGCGGCCCTTTATGTTCTAGTGAATGCACTGTTTGTAATATGGACTCTGTGTTTTCTTTCTTTTTCTTATTTCCAATAATTTTCCTGATACCTGTTTGGTGTTATCCATTACTCTACGTATATCTGCATCCTACTAATTATTCCCTGCTTGTCTAGTATGGTATCCATAAAACCTGTTTTAGTTTACAAAATTGTTCTTATATGCTGGAATAATATTTTCCATCACGTGTTTCCAGCGACCTCATAGAACACTGATGTTTGTATAGCACCTTTTTGCGTCGTCTGAAAGTATTACCATATCGGTAACTGTAAGTTTATTTTTAGTGCAGAGATTTCTATGGCGCATTAGATTCTCTGATAGCACATTGGAAAAGCCAACACTTGAATCTCTCCACGCGAGCTCGGATTTCCCACGTTTTATTGCGATTGTTATATCTCGCTACGTTGGTGTGAGTCAAAATATCCTCGCTTTCACGTGAGAATGATTTTCATGATTGCCACCCCTACTCGCGTATCATATCCGTAACACCCTCTTCCTTATTTCGTGATAATACTAAACGAACTGCTCTTCTTTGAACTTTTTCGATGTACTCCGTCAACGCTGTCTATTGAAGATCCCATACCGCGCAACAGTACTCCAAAAGTGGTAGGACAAGCGTCGTCCCTACAGTCCCTTTAGAAGATTTATTCCGTGTTCTAAGTGTTCTGCCAATAGATTGTCGTCTTTAATTGACCGCCGGCCGGAGTGGCCGAGCGGTTCTAGGCGCTACGGTCTGGAACCGCGCGACCGCTACGGTCGCAGGTTCGAATCCTGCCTCGGGCATGGATGTGTGTGGTGTCCTTAGGTTAGTTAGGTTTAAGTAGTTCTAAGTTCTAGGGGACTGATAACCTCAGAAGTTAAGTCCCATAGTGCTCAGAGTCATTTGAACCATTTTTTTAATTGACCTTGTTCTTAATTGCAATACCTACGTATTTAATTGAATAAACAATTGTTAAATTTTTCGTAACTTATCGAGTAACCGAAACATAACGGATTCCCTTTAATACTTATGTGCAGAACGTCACACTTTTTGCTGTTTAGGGTCAATTTTCGTAACCAACTTCTTGTCGAAATAATTTTGCAGTTGGTTTTGACCATCCCTTGAATTTACTGGACGGTAAACGGTTGCATCATCTGCTAACAAACTAAGACGGCTACCCAGATTGTCTCCTACATCGTTAAAATAGGTCACGAACTGCAGAGGGTCTACTAAACTTCCTTGGGGAATTCGATGTATGACATCGGTCTCACTCGATGACTTCCTGTCCGTTACTACGAACTGTGACATTTCTGACACTAAATCACAAATCCAGTCGCACGCCTGCGACGGTATTCCACAGGCACGCAATTAGATAAGAAGCTGCTTGTGAGATACGATGTCAAAAGCCTTCTGCAAAACTAGAAACATGGATTAAATTTCGTGCGAATAAAGAACCACTTGCGTACCACAATAACTATATTTTCTGTATCTGTGCTTTAAGTACATTGTTTTCTTCAACATTCATGATGCTCGAACCCAATATATGTTCCAAAATCGTACTGCAAATTGATGTCAGTGATACGCCCATATAATTGAGCGGATTATTTCTATTTTCTTTCAGGTATATTCATATGACCTGTGCATCTTTTAATGTTCAGGTACGGGTCTTTTGTTTAGCGAGCGCGTTTGTATATGATAACTAAATATGGGGCTATTACATCAGCATACGACGAAAGGAGCATAATTGGCTTACGATATGGACCTTTATTAAGCGATTTGCGTTGCTTCACTGTACTGAGGATGTCTAATTGTAATTTACTTGTGCTGTCAGCCGTTCTCTTGAGATTCTGGAATATTTATTGCGTCGTCTTTGGTAAAGGAATTTCGGAAAACCATGTTTAGTAACTCCGATTTACTGGCTTTCACATCCGTGGAATCGTGCAGTGAGAGTTTTGATTGCCTTTCCGCTGGTGTACTTTACCTAGAACGACAATCTCATCGGATTTTCTGAGAGATTTTGTAATGGGGTTTGTTTGTGGAACCTTCTGACATCTCACATTGAAGTCGGCTCTACATTCCGAGCTTTTGTAAAACGTAGCCAATACTGAATAATTTGGGATCTTTAAAAACTGAAACGCTTTTTTCGTTGCTTCTGCAACGGTGTGCTGACGTGTTGTGTGTACCATGTGGAAATGGAATGGCCGGTCGCTTCAGTCCGGAACCGCGCGACCGCTACGGTCGCAGGTTCGAATCCTGCCTCGGGCATGGATGTGTGTGATGTCCTTAGGTTAGTTAGGTTTAAGTAGTTCTAAGTTCTAGAGGACTGATGACCTCAGATTGTTCAAATGGCTCTGAGCACTATGGGACTTAACATCTTAGTTCATCAGTCCCCTAGAACTTAGAACTACTTAAGCTTAACTAACCTAAGGACATCACACAACACCCAGCCATCACGAGGCAGAGAAAATCCCTGACCCCGCCGGGAATCGAACGCGGGAACCCGGGCGTGGGAAGCGAGAACGCTACCGCACGACCACGAGATGCGGGCTGACCTCAAATGTTAATTCCCGTAGCGCTCAGAGCCAATTGAACCATTTTGGAAATGGAATGTTAATGTGTGGTAAGGTCTTATGGGACCAAACTACTGAGGTTATCGGTCCCTAAGCTTACACACTACTTAATGTAACTTAAAGTAACTTACGCTACGGACAACACACACACACACACACACACACACACACACACACACACACACATGCTCGAGGGAGAACTCGAACCTCCGACGGGGAAGCCGCGCGGACTGTGACAAAGCGCCTAAAACCGCGCGGCTACACCGCGTGGCGTACCATGTGGGATCTGTTCCCTCTCTTATTAATTTACTTGGTATGAATCTTTTAATTGCCATCGACAGTACCTCCTTGAATTCAAACCACATCTGCTCCACGTTTACACACTTAGTTTGAAAGGAATAGACACTGCATATTGAGGAAGGCGTTAAGTGAATTTTTATCTGCTTTTTTAAATATATACACTCCTGGAAATTGAAATAAGAACACCGTAATTCATTGTCCCAGGAAGGGGAAACTTTATTGACACATTCCTGGGGTCAGATACATCACATGATCACACTGACAGAACCACAGGCACATAGACACAGGCAACAGAGCATGCACAATGTCGGCACTAGTACAGTGTATATCCACCTTTCGCAGCAATGCAGGCTGCTATTCTCCCATGGAGACGATCGTAGAGATGCTGGATGTAGTCCTGTGGAACGGCTTGCCATGCCATTTCCACCTGGTGCTGGACGTGCAGACCGCGTGAGACGACGCTTCATCCAGTCCCAAACATGCTCAATGGGGGACAGATCCGGAGATCTTGCTGGCCAGGGTAGTTGACTTACACCTTCTAGAGCACGTTGGGTGGCACAGGATACATGCGGACGTGCATTGTCCTGTTGGAACAGCAAGTTCCCTTGCCGGTCTAGGAATGGTAGAACGATGGGTTCGATGACGGTTTGGATGTACCGTGCACTATTCAGTGTCCCCTCGACGATCACCAGTGGTGTACGGCCAGTGTAGGAGATCGCTCCCCACACCATGAAGCCGGGTGTTGGCCCTGTGTGCCTCGGTCGTATGCAGTCCTGATTGTGGCGCTCACCCGAACGGCGCCAAACACGCATACGACCATCATTGGCACCAAGGCAGAAGCGACTCTCATCGCTGAAGACGACACGTCTCCATTCTTCCCTCCATTCACGCCTGTCGCGACACCACTGGAGGCGGGCTGCACGATGTTGGGGCGTGAGCGGAAGACGGCCTAACGGTGTGCGGGACCGTAGCCCAGCTTCATGGAGACGGTTGCGAATGGTCCTCGCCGATACCCCAGGAGCAACAGTGTCCCTAATTTGCTGGGAAGTGGCGGTGCGGTCCCCTACGGCACTGCGTAGGATCCTATGGTCTTGGCGTGCATCCGTGCGTCGCTGCGGTCCGGTCCCAGGTCGACGGGCACGTGCACCTTCCGCCGACCACTGGCGACAACATCGATGTACTGTGGAGACCTCACGCCCCACGTGTTGAGAAATTCGGCGGTACGTCCACCCGGCCTCCCGCATGCCCACTATACGCCCTCGCTCAAAGTCCGTCAACTGCACATACGGTTCACGTCCACGCTGTCGCGGCATGCTACCGGTGTTAAAGACTGCGATGGAGCTCCGTATGCCACGGCAAACTGGCTGACACTGACGGCGGCGGTGCACAAATGTTGCGCAGCTAGCGCCATTCGACGGCCAACACCGCGGTTCCTGGTGTGTCTGCTGTGCCGTGCGTGTGATCATTGCTTGTACAGCCCTGTCGCAGTGTGGTGGGTCTGACACACCGGTGTCAATGTGTTCTTTTTTCCATTTCCAGGAGTGTATATTGTCCGTTTATTTTTGGTGGATTTGATGTTACAGTATTCAGTGTCGCTATTGACCTTGTGGTAGCTAATCTCTTTGTCCGTCATGTTGCCATCTATTACCTCAGGATTATTTGTTGTTAAGAGATCTAGTTCACCATCGCAGCCATTTAAACTTGAGTGGACTGATGCAATAACTGCTTAAAATAATTATTGAAAATCATTTAGTACAATTCATAAATATGTTTTATGCCTGTCACCGACTTTATTTCCGTCAACAATCGAGGGTAGACTATAATCACCAGCAACTATAATTGTATTAGTCATATATCCACTCGGAATGAGATTCAAGTTTTCTTTGAACATTTCAGCTGCTATATCATCTGAGTCGTGAGGGTGGGGGAGGGGGGGGGGTCGTAAAAGGAACCAACTATTAATTTATTCCGGTATTCAAGTATAAATTCTACCAGTACTAGTCCACAGCTACTTTGTACTTCAATTTCACTAAAAGATAAATTGCTTCTAACAGCGCCACAATGAACTTAATTTCATTTATCCTTTTTGAACACCAAAAAGTCCTTGCTAAAACTTGGGCTGAAATTATCTCGAGTTTAAGTCAGCTTTCAGAACCTATAAATGTTTCAGCTTTATTTTTTGTCTGTCAGCTCTTGGAGCTCTGGATCTTTTACAACTACAGTATAATCCCGATGTTTCCGAAGTCTATCCTCGTCCTGTCTTTAACTAGCAACCTTTCAGGCACTGAAATGAGGTGTTTTTGTTCTTCTTTGCTAAGGTGTTAGACAGTTTTATCTCGTCGTTCTTGCTTGTCGCAAACATTCTATGAACTAGCCTCCAGCAATTATGTGACATAGCGCTTCTAATAATGTGTAGACACGTGCACATAATATCAGTAACTCACGTACCTTACACCGACTACACTTACGTAAACTGGCGGCGCTAGTGAAGTCGTAAGGCAAGTTAACTGTTCGCAATGTGGCTCGGTGCACAAGCTTATGTTTTACGAGGCTGTAAAGACACTGTGGTGAAGCAAATAGCAGCGCCGCCAAATGAATAACGCTTACGTAATACTCTTCGTATATTTGTCATAAGACCTCGTTAAGAAGAGCTATTATCAATGAATGGTGATTTTTCTATTACTGGGCATACGTGAAAGAATCGAGGTGACGAATAACAGCCGTGCAAGGAAGGAAGAAGGGAATATTAGATTTTAATGTCCTATCGACAAACAGTCGTAGAAGAAATATCTGGAATGAAAATATGTGAGAAAAACTGCATAACTTTATTCGAGAATCAAAGAGAGAAAGGAAATACATTAGGATATCATAGTGTTGCTACATAAATGGATACAGCCGGAGGCAAAGTATAACAGAAGGAATGTGAAAAATTGTATACGGGATATCACTGGAGGAGGACAATTCCCCAAACATAGAACAGTGACACTATTGTACCTCACAAGAAATGAGACAACAAAACAAACAATGGCTTATCTACGTCCTCTTCTTAATGTACAAGATCTTTCCTAACAATATTATCAGCTTCAAAGTAAACATTCTATTTTGAGCACATAAAGGAACTACCGACTTTAGAAGCATATATTGTTTTCACACTGTGAACCAAATTATAGAACATAGCAATACGTATAAATTAGTGGATGCAGTTTATGTACGATACAAAGATTTTGAGAAAATTTTTGACTCACACTCGGTGAGGAATGTAGTGGCAGGCGACAATACCCAGTTGGCCGGCCGCGGTGACCGAGCGGTTCTAGGCGCTTCAGTCCGAAACCGCGCGACTGCTACTTTCGCAGGTTAGAATCCTACATCGGGCATGGATGTGTGTGATGTCCTCAGGTTAGTTAGGTTTAAGCAGTTCCAAGTTCTAGGTGACTGATAACCTCAGATGTTAAGTCCCATAGTGCTCAGAGCCATTTGAATTTTTTTTTTACAATACACAGTGAATGATTCCCCTATACGTTCTGACACGCCTGCTCTGTAGTGCAACTGCGTCACGGCGCATATTACAAATTGAAACCTTGAGAGCTGCTCAACCCGGTGCCGTCCGTCATTTTTCTGTATGTCTTGTAGATTTCACTGGGTTGTCTTCTGAGACCGCAGAGGTATTTATGAATAACACTGTAGCCAAGCTATCTAAAACAGAATATTATAAATTAATGATAAACTTGATTAGTATTGTGTTGTGGTTGAAGACAACGAACAAAGTACTAGTAGTAACATAAAATGGAAATGAAATGAAGTGCCATGCTTCTTGACAGAGCGTAAGGTAACGATGACGGGAGTCTCCAACCGCCGTACTACGCAATGTCCTGACAGGGGTGGTTTGTAGTTGCTTTCCTCCGACAGTAATGGAGATGAATGATGATGATGAAGACGTCGCAGCAACAGCCAGTCATCTCGGAGCATGTGATAATCCGTGACCCCACTGGGAATCGAACCCGGGACCTCGTGCTCGGGAAGCGAGAACGCTACCGCGATACCACGAGCGGTGGACAGGACTAAAATAGGCAGAACAATAAAAATGGCCTTGAGTGCTTTGATAAACTAGAATTTTCAATACTAATCTTCCCCAGTGTCTACCAAAGAAAGTTTAGAATCTGTATCTACATCTATGCTCCCAAGTCAGCTTATGATCTATGGCGGCAGTTACTGCATGTGCACATAATACTGTCACTTCCCCCTTTCCTGCTCCACTAGCCAACGTTGCGTGGAAATAATGTTTGAGTTCAAATCTCTCTAGTTTTATCTTCGAGGTCATTTCGCGAGATATTTGTAGGAGGAAGCGAAAGTTGGTTGACTTTTGTATGAGCGTACGCTCTCGGAATTTTAACATCAAACCACATCACGAAGCACAATGTCTCTTGTGGCGGCTGTCACTGGAGTTGAATGAGCACCTCCGTGACGTTTTCTTGCTTACTAAGTGAACCCGTGACGATATTCGCTGCTCTTCTTTCTGCCTTCTTCATTTCCTGAAACTATCTTACGTTGTAAAGCTCACAGACTAAGGGGTGGTATAAGGGTTTCAGTCAAATGAGGATTTTGTAAGCGATTTCTTACAGAGGATTCATCCTAAGACTCTCACTCCTCTATGTGTCATTCCTACGAATATTTTTATATGGTCATTCCAGTTTCAACCGTTCCATAGGCATACTACCAGATATGTAATGGATGTGATCCAGTGATGGCTCGACATGTAATCAGACAATGATGGATTTTTCCATGTTTTTGTTCGGGTTTTGACTTAAGTCAGTGAGACATGGACTTTTAATTAAAGATACTGAATAAAAAAATAGTGTTCTCCAGCGAACAATGGAGAAATTCATTTTGAGAATTACTAGGAGAGACCGAAATAAACCAACGGGCAAGGAAGCTTTCTCTTTTACACCAAGAGATCTGAAAAGGCCGAGACGATGGCCCATGGAAGTTCGGTAGATGATATTAGAAAACATTCACGAGAATCACGGTCATGTGTAGCTGAAGGTCATAGTGCAGTTGTCTTCCTCAGCGGTGAAAGTTATTTGGCTGCTGCTGCTTCTGATAATGATGTCACACAAAATGTTTAAGTGAAGATTTGCAATGCTATTTAAAACTGGTCCTGATGTAATAAACGAAAGTAACAATAGATATATGAAAATTTTCACTAGACACAAATTGTTTCATGAAAAGGAATAAAAAAGTGGAATGAGTACAAGGAGTTTGCTAAGCGTTTTGGAAAAATTGTACCGAATAACAGATGCCAGTATCCAAAAGTCGTACAGTTTCCATTATAATTTTAATTAAATTACAATAAGCATGCGACTGAAAAAAAAACATTGGCGAACTGATACGACAAAAATAACAGAAATTAAATATCCATAAATGTTATCAGAAGCAAAGAAAGTAAATTCTAAGAACAATTTTCATCAGCTACTAACAACAAAAAGCATAAGCTTAGTTTAAAACTGAAGACGCGATTCACGAATTTCATTACCACTGAGTGTGACCTTGATAAACTAAGTGAACAACCGTACCTGAAGACACCAAAAGCCTTTAATGGTAATCAAACCATGACTACAGAGCTATGGAAAACTACAAAGAATCTTGTGAAAGAATTCTCAAGTATCTACATTCAGTAGTGATGAAAAGACAGTATTTCCTTTCAACGATAGTATTTAAAATTAAAACTGACGAGAAAAGCGCTCCATTCTGACTCCTTTAAAGACCATTGGAAGGCAAATAACTACAGTCTGATTATCTGCATCGGCTGCACTTCAAGAGAGCTGGAGAAGATAATGTGCCTCAGGCAACCACTGCCAGGTAGCACAATGGAGTCAGAACAGTTCGGCTTTCAGCAAAGATAATTGGTAGAAGCACAGTTGTTATACCTACTTGATAACATCGCAAGAACCCCAGATATCCGACTCCATTACTGATGTATTCCCGAATGTAGAAAGGATGCATGCGATATAGCACGATTAAATCCAACATATATTACAAAAAGATGCAAAAGTGGTAAACTACCAATTTAAAATAAAGGCCACCTTTCTCAGAACAGTCGTCTAGTAACACAATGCTGCGAAAAATTACACACGCTGACATGTCGCATGGGTCTACTGTCATTCCGTTTGATATAGTCCATTCCCAACCTTAAGGCTCGGATGTTACAGAGCCCTGAGCTGAACATTTTTATAAATATCTGCCACTGTCGGCTAGAGAGCGATCAATAAATTCAATGTAAAGAAAGCTTCAGTTATGAAGTTTTTATTGCCTTGATCGCGTGTAGGAAAACTGGATTACTAAATTCGACAGGACTATGCTGCCATCTTCAGTTCTAGATTACAAAAACTACAGAAAGTATTTACACTGCTATACGTATAATCGTGAATAGACGATTTACGTAATTTCTTTTTGCCATACCCACATTGTACAGATTATGAAATGATGGTGTGCAATAAACCACACGTTTGTTTTCGTATCTTTGTTAGCGACTGTGAATTTACATATACATAAGTTATTACAGTAAGTATACAAATTCCAATAGATGCCTAAGATGACATTACCTTGTAATAAAAAGATAGTGTAATACTAAAAACTATAACTGTGTCCTCACGGCAAGACAGTCATACAACAGTGGCACATCAGGAAATGCCGCATGTGTCTGCGCTACCTACTGCCGTATATCGGTCAGGCTAACAGAGTAATAGAGTTGAGTACTACAAGAGGACAGACGTAGCAAGAACCATAATAAATGTTTTCTACGTTTTTTTATAAACGTGCATGAGACAGTATATGAGAGAATATAATGTGAACCATTTAAAATGGAAGATAGTACAATGTCACTCGTATAAAATGGAAAGTACACTAGGTAAATCTATTTAGTCAGTTTTTGAGAACGGAAAAACCATTTCCAAGAAGGTAGTTAACGTTAAACATTTGTTGAAGGCTAAATTAACGACGTAAGTGGAATACAATGTAACTAATGGCATAAGAATCGTTTAGTTAATAGGACTATGCCAGATTGCCTATTTTTACAACTTGTTACATCATGAACTATATTTTGTTTCTTACAGTAGACATCATATTGAAATTTCTAATTATGGTGCCCTTTTACTCTTTGTTTAATTGTAATGCATACATCTATGCAAAAAACATGGTATAAAAGTAATAGCATCTTGGGATATTGCAGTAACGGGTATCTGAAGCGACATTCCATGATCCGAGGGCTAAGTTACTAATTTAAGGTGGACACTTACATATTTCAAAATGAATGTACACATACACATTTTGTTATGCAGTGATAATACTATGAGATCCAGAGTAAGAAAATAATGGAAACCAATTTTAAACTGGTATATGTTTTGTTTATTGATGATAAAGATGTCACACGATGTCTGGGTAACAACTGAACAGTGTGGTTATCGAGGCCTGATACTATAATAATTTAGCGAGAGACACTAAGGCACTTGCTTGCTTTTTAGGACAATATTCAGAGTAGGTACAAAGAGGTATAGGAAATTACAAGTGAGAGAAGTAGCTGGTATAGAACAACTAACGTACAATGTTTGTTTACTTTCCATTGTTATGAGGAAACCACTAAATTATCATCAATATTTTGGTGAAACATAAGGGCATTATCCAGCCTTGAATACAGTTTTTTGTGAATGTAACTGGAAACATGTACTTTATGGTGGTGTGCCTTACAGTTACGGCATAAAACAATCTGATGCGGCATCCGACGTCTTAGTAAACATATATTATAGTTCTGTACCTGTCATTTTTCTCATTTGTACTTCCTTATGTCTCTGTGTACTAAATCTGTGTACTGCCCTATAAAACCAGCAAGTGTCGTAGTATCTCTCTGTAAACTTTTGTAGAGTCGCAATCACACCGTTCAATTGTATGCTATACATCGAGTGACATTGTTGTCATCGGCAAACAAAGTTTATACCAGCTGAAAACTGTCATCCATCATCTCCTTGTTCTGGATATCGTAGTATTATCACTGCATATGTGTACATTTATTGTGAAATATGTAAGTGTCCACATTGAATTAGTAACCTAGACATCGGATTATGGCATGTTCCTTCAGATATCCATTACTATAATATTCCGAGGTACTACTATTTTATGGCATGGTTTGTGTATCGACCTGTGCATTACAGTTAAACAATTATGTAAAACGGCAACATAATCAGAAATTTCATCATGATGTCTACTGTAAGAACAAAAGCTCTCGAGTTCGAATCTCGGTCCGGTACATTTTTTAATTTGCCAGGAAGTTTTATAATACACAATATTTCAATTATCATATTGTTATCTATATTGTGTTCCACTTACGTCATTCATTTAGCCCCTAACGAAGTTTTAATGTTAACTGTCTTATTGAAAATAATTTTTCCAATACTGAAAATTGACGAAATAATTTTTCTAGTGCATTTTACATTTAATATGAGTGTCATTGTACTATTTTCGTAGTTAGGAAACATTTATTATTATTCACGAGGCTTCTGGCATTTGGTGGTACTCCCCTGTATTACTCTGTTGGCCTGACTAGTATACGGCAGTACGTAGCCGGTAGCTAGCCCAGTCACATGCATCACTTCCTGATGTGCCACAGTTGTATGACCGTCTAGTCGTGAGGACACAGTTATAGTTTTTAGTATACTGCTCTCTTTTTATTTTGTTATCTTAGGTATACATTGGAATTTGGATACTTACTATAATAACTTATGTAAAGGTAATTTTGTTTTATTTTAAATTCACAGTCGGTAATGAAGATAAGACACAAACGTATTGTTTATTGCACAGCATGATATCATAACCTGTACAATGTGAGTACGTAAAAAAGAACTTGCTGGCCGCTGTGACCGAGCGATTCTAGGTGCTTCAGTCCGGAACCGCACTGCTGCTACGGTGGCATGTTCGAATCCTGCCTCGGGCATGGCTGTGTGTGATGTCCTTAGGTTAGTTAGGTTTCAGTAGTTCTACGTCTAGGGGACTGATGACCTCAGCTGTTAAGTCCCATAGTGCAACGATCTCTATATCTTGAGTGTCAAAGAAAAACAGTCGCAATAGTAAATAGACCAACATCAGACAAATCTGAGGCACGACGTCGACATCGATGCAATACCAAATACTATCAGTCAGTTGTGAGCTCAGTAGGCTTGATGATGGTTCACAGACCGAAAGCGTTAACAACATTAAATAAACGCTATTGAGACTCTCTTAGGGTCTTGAATATTTCTAGTTTACGTAGCAGTGATTTAATGAATAACTTATGCGGCACAAGGTCTTGAATAAAGAATGAGTGTGAGGGATATATTTCTAAATTGCTTGTTTTTCATGACAGCCAGCTGCTGACCGCATCGAATCCGGTGGCAGTATGTTTAAAAACAAAACGCAGTATTCCGGAATGAATCCACGGTGAAGTTTCCTACTGCTTGCAGCTTATGACTTATCTTCAAGGCTGGGGCACTGACGCTACATGAAATTTCATAAATATATTTAGTATATTACTTTTGGGAAAGCACCATACATGTATTAACAAAATTTCGCAAGAGGCGCCATCCTCATTGGAAAAAACTTGCTGCTGTGGAAAGAAACGTTCGATATTTTGGTTCGTTCAAGCCGCAAAGAACTGGCCAAATTTATCGAACAAAGTTGTTGCACCGTAGGGAAAAATATTGAAAGGTGATATTTTTCGTCCGGGAGAATACTCGTGAATAAACATCTATCAATGTGGCCATGAAAACTTTCAAGAACACCGTGTGAAGGGTAGTGGTGGAGCAGTAACTACACCCACATCATAAATAATATGTGCTAACAATGGTGCCAAATGATTTTTAAGTAAAAGTACAGAACCACCAACGAATTATTTTCCTAGAGAGTTTTACTGTTCACAGATAAAGTTTCTTTTGAGCCTGATGTTATTTTCAACTTCCGAAATAGTTATGTCTGAAGTGACGAACACTCATAGGCCACACTCTCCACGTATCACCAGCAAAGGTTTTCTTTCACTTTTCGCGTTAGAATTGTACGGTATCACCTAACGGGACTTCAGGTTGTTTGTATAGAGACTAAGTGATTCACGTGAATAAAAATGTAAGTATTCGTTTGAGACCTTTAGTTCACCTCAAAATACTTAGTTTAGGACCCTCTACCAATTGCACAATTTTTACCCTAATACACTCCTGGAAATTGAAATAAGAACACCGTGAATTCATTGTCCCAGGAAGGGGAAACTTTATTGACACATTCCTGGGGTCAGATACATCACATGATCACACTGACAGAACCACAGACACATAGACACAGGCAACAGAGCATGCACAATGTCGGCACTAGTACAGTGTATATCCACCTTTCGCAGCAATGCAGGCTGCTATTCTCCCATGGAGACGATCGTAGAGATGCTGGATGTAGTCCTGTGTAACGGCTTGCCATGCCATTTCCACCTGGCGCCTCAGTTGGACCAGCGTTCGTGCTGGACGTGCAGACCGCGTGAGACGACGCTTCATCCAGTCCCAAACATGCTCAATGGGGGACAGATCCGGCGATCATGCTGGCCAGGGTAGTTGGCTTACACCTTCTAGAGCACGTTGGGTGGCACGGGATACATGCGGACGTGTATTGTCCTGTTGGAACAGCAAGTTCCCTTGCCGGTCTAGGAATGGTAGAACGATGGGTTCGATGACGGTTTGGATGTACCGTGCACTATTCAGTGTCCCCTCGACGATCACCAGTGGTGTACGGCCAGTGTAAGAGATCGCTCCCCACACCATGATGCCGGGTGTTGGCCCTGTGTGCCTCGGCCGTATGCAGTCCTGATTGTGGCGCTCACCTGCACGGCGCCAAACACGCATACGACCATCATTGGCACCAAGGCAGAAGCGACTCTCATCGCTGAAGACGACACGTCTCCATTCGTCCCTCCATTCACGCCTGTCGCGACACCACTGGAGGCGGGCTGCACGATGTTGGGGCGTGAGCGGAAGACGGCCTAACGGTGTGCGGGACCGTAGCCCAGTTTCATGGAGACGGTTGCGAATGGTCCTCGCCGATACCCCAGGAGCAACAGTGTCCCTAATTTGCTGGGAAGTGGCGGTGCGGTCCCCTACGGCACTGCGTAGGATCCTACGGTCTTGGCGTGCATCCGTGCGTCGCTGCGGTCCGGTCCCAGGTCGACGGGCACGTGCACCTTCCGCCGACCACTGGCGACAACATCGATGTACTGTGGAGACCTCACGCCCCACGTGTTGAGCAATTCGGCGGTACGTCCACCCGGCCTCCCGCATGCCCACTATATGCCCTCGCTCAAAGTCCGTCAACTGCACATACGGTTCACGTCCACGCTGTCGCGGCATGCTACCAGTGTTAAAGACTGCGATGGAGCTCCGTATGCCACGGCAAACTGGCTGACACTGACGGCGGCGGTGCACAAATGCTGCGCAGCTAGCGCCATTCGACGGCCAACACCGCGGTTCCTGGTGTGTCCGCTGTGCCGTGCGTGTGATCATTGCTTGTACAGCCCTCTCGCAGTGTCCGGAGCAAGTATGGTGGGTCTGACACACCGGTGTCAATGTGTTCTTTTTTCCATTTCCAGGAGTGTAGCCTGGGACACTGAAAATCATTTCATCTATGATACCCTTCGGCCGTACCCATTTTCACTCTCATTCTCGTTTAAGTACCCAAATCAGCTGATCACACGATGCTATATGTTAGCGAACACAAACCACAGACAGAGTAATCGTAAATGGCCCTAATAAGCGTAATACAGATGGTAAAAATATATTATACAAAATTTGTATTCATACTCTAAACATTGCGCGACGCCGACCTGCCCCCGTGTAATCCTCGGCCAATGACTTTATTTGGATTCGGTATCGAGAGGCATAGAATCAGTACTCCACTCTCTCAGCTGTATTCAACGTTCGAGGCAATGGAGACTCTACTTCTCATTTAAAGAGCTCCTCAGCTAGCGTCACGAGCCGTGTGTACTCCGTTTCAGTCCTCCTTCACCCCATCCCCCAAGGACAAATCGTTGTAGTACCGGGAATTCCACAAGGAAGTCTGTCACACTGTGGTGGACAAAGTAACAGCACACGCGTAAGGACTCTGGCGTTAGAAATGATAATTTTAAATAATAAATTGACTTCTTAGGGCTAAGTTCTCAACAAAAAAGATCAGTACTAAATGGTTTTCCAACTCCTCAACGAGTGCGGTGTGAAGATTTCATTTTTGGATGTTATAGAAACATGGAGAAGGTGGTCCATGGCCCATGATATTTATTCCAGTTTGAGTAAGCCTTCAAATACGTTCTCATCGGAAAACAGTGGGAAAGGACAGTCCTGAGAAAGAAGCAGATGGTACTGAGCAGTGGAAAAAGCTACGAGAAGACATCTCCAGAAGAGAAAAACAGAGCAGAGGCTTCCAACCCCGAAGGAGGTTAGCCTGAAGAGAACGTCTCCTCTCTAAGTGAGAGAATTCAAAAGAGAGCGGACATCTCGAGTAGTGTCTTCAGCTGCATCCATGAACTGTTACTCTACCCGCTGATACAGGTTCAATGGTGGCCTGATGTTGTACTAATACATGCAAATGGCTTAGACGGTAAACAGTTATCGCTTATGCAACAACTGTTGTCATCGTTCTTCGATCTAAATCAATTCAGCTATCAAAACAAAACTGTAGCACCGTCAATATGTATTCTACAGTGTGTACTGCTTGTGAGAACTATGTGTAATACTGATGTCCCAGCAGTAGTTTCATTTGCGCCAAGACCTCTCGGGCGGGCCAGTCTCTAATGACCTCGTTTTTGACGCGGAGTTAATTCCTAAAACTTCACCTTTCTCGTCCTTTATTCGTCATACCGACCGAGGTCGTGCGTTACTGAGACACTGGTCTCGCATTCGGGAGGACCACAGTTCACATCGTCGTCGTCTTCTAGTCAACATTTAGATTTGAATTTTGTAACTGTCGACTGGCAGGTAGATGTTGCAAAGCTCGAGTCCACGAAGCTATGGAGCAGTAAGCAATAAAACGGTAAATATATTTTAAGGTGCTTGCTTACACACGATATCTGGGTACAAGCGATACATCGAGTTACTTGTGGTAGTTTCCACAGATCACTACACAGCCTGATCAATAACATTTGGGCACCCCTTTGTAATGCGGAACTGACCACCAGATGTCGTGAGAGGACACCGCCAGTATAAATGGAGGCAGGGAGTACTTTCTTTTCATTAGAGATACAGCAGAATGGATCGCTCAGGAGACCTCAGTCACTTCGAACGTCGACTAGTCATTGAATTTCACCAAAGTAATAATCCATCAAGGACATTTCGACCCTTCTAACTGTTGATCATGTGACTGGGGAATGGAAATGCGATGGAAGAAACACAGTTAAACCAAGA
Organism: Schistocerca cancellata; assembly: GCF_023864275.1. Lineage (NCBI taxonomy): Eukaryota > Metazoa > Arthropoda > Insecta > Orthoptera > Acrididae > Schistocerca > Schistocerca cancellata. The sequence goes on from NC_064629.1 coordinate 575,349,933, forward strand.
CCTGGTACATCTCATGTACTGACGGACAGGGAGTGTCGAGCATTGCCGAGGGTGGTTGAAAAATTCGCATGAAATCAACGGAAGGAATCACTCGTGATTTCCAAAGACCTACCAGCAGCCCAGATAGCACAACAACTGTGCGTAGGACGTTACAAAGAATGGGGTACAATGATCGAGGAGTTGTCCTCATAAGCCACACATTTCTGTAGTGAATGTTAAGTGACGCTTGAGGTGGCGTAAAAGGCGAAGCCACTGAACAGTATATGACAGCAAACGAGTGACTTGGAGTGATGAATCCCAGTGTACCCTGCGACATTCGGTTGTTTGGGTGACGATGATTTGTATCAGCATCACAAGACATTCTGTCATAAAGCAGCACAGTGAGGCAATAGTTTGTGGACATTAACGTTTATGCAATGGACAGGCCTTGCCAGAGTCCCGACGTGAACCCAATGGAACATCTTTGGGATGAGTTAGAACGTCGAGATCTTCCGAGATTAGAGAGTTCAACATCACTACCTTCTCTGGTTTCGGATTTTGAGGAAGACTGGTTTGATATTCCCCCACAGACATCGAGACACATCATTTAAAGGGATCCCAAGAGAGTTCAGGCTGCCATAAAAGCGAATGGTGGACACTCCCAGTATCAGTGCTCGCTAATAAGTGTACGGATACCTTTGGCAAGAAAGCTGTGACCACATGTGCTCATTGAGAATTTCGTTAGAGGTGCCTGGTCAACTGGAACTAATAGTGTAGGACGCTCCATCCCAAAAGACTTCTTCAGTGTCCAGCTATCAGCCTATGCTAACAAAAAGACGACTTACCACCGCCAACGACAGTTCACTGAATCCTCCTTCTGTAAACCATTCTAGCTGCCGAAATGAAGACGCCACGAGGACCCAGCTAGAGGATCTGGAATGATACTACCAAACGTTATTTGTCGTATTCGAAGTGAGAGAGAAGAATTGTTAGTAGCTTAAGAAATGATTAGAGAGTGTAACGACCTGTTTGCTGAAATGACGAGGGAACTGGTAGACTAAGACGACGTGAAATGGAGAAGCAGTGTGATGAAAGAAAGAAGAATTGGATATATCGGACTCGTTCTGTGTTGATGTATCACCGATTTGTGCCAGTTCCCATCAGTTCTCTCCATAGTTGAATGAGAGACCCATACTGTGCAGATATGAAGTGGAATTGTTCACAAGGGCTCAGCAGTATGTGAAGTAGTTTGCAGGCGTCAGTTCATTGCTAGGGTTTTGGGTATATGCATTCAGTCTACAAAGGAACTGTTTGAAAACCACTAGTGCAACCCATCCTACAATATTACTCAAGTTTGTGGGTCCCAAATCAAGTAAATATGACACGGGGTATGGGGTGTATACAGGGAAGGGCAGCACCAACGGTAACACAGTTTTTGGCTCACAGGAGAAAGGCACGGAAGTGCTGAGTAACCAGAACAGAAACACGCTTGAAGATAGACGCCAACTATCCTGAAAATGTTTACTTACAAAGTTTCAAGAACCAGCGTTCAGTAATAAATCTATGAATATACCACAGATAACCCAAGTATTGCTTTCATAGGTAACGCTAAGGTGCAGTTAGACTAATTACACAGGGACTTAACTGGCCATTGTTCTCTCACTTCGTACAAGAATTGAACGTAAGGAACTCTAATGTGTTGTATAATGTACTTTGCAGATTATGTATGTAGATGTGGAACAGTGACGTCTATGCTTGTCTTGTTGATGTCGGCCACTTAACACGAAAGAAATAACTTCCTGTTGACGCTCTAGCCCAGTAAATACAGCCGCTGCTATCATTGACGAGAGCTGCCAAGGATGGAGGTGGAACGTGCCACAGTTTAGTTTAAGAAAATTACCTGGCTACTAACTCTTACGTGACAATATGCTATGTTCACCCCGTCTCGCTCTTCTTTCACTATTGCAATTACAAGAAAATTTAATTCTCAACTACGACCTTAGTATGAGTGGTACTCTCAACTTCCACTGTAAACACTGTAGTGAACCTTCCTGATCCTATATCTGCGCATATCATTTCCGAGAACGCCCGACATATAATGATCACTTAAAAGCAAGTTCGAAATGCAACCCGGATGTTTCCATAGCAAATTCAACCACCTCGAAAAACAATGTCCCAATCTACAGTATATCTCCCAATTTGTAATACCTGTAACCTGCAACACCTCACCTATACCAATAATTCTAAGGTAAAATCCCCTGCAACAAAATATGAATCATCTTTCCTCCTCAGATCAATTCTAATCACTCAGTACATTATGTTCAAATGTTGAAATGTGTGTAAATTTCTAAGGTACCAAACTGCTTAGGTCATCGGTCCCTAGACTTACACACTACTTAAACTAACTTATGCTAAGAACTCCACACACACTCATGCCCGAGGGACGACTCGAACATCCGGCGGGAGAGGCCGCGCAGTCCGTGACAGGGCGCCTCAATTACGTTATGCTGCCACTACAAATTGTATTATGGAATTCGTTGCCACTGTTTTTCAAAATCAATTCCCCCACACCAACCAGAAAATCACACTGGCCACCTACTCCTCCCACCCTAATACAACATCCACTCTACACATGGTGGCAGATACCATTTTACTGCCACCAATTTGCAACAAATACCCCCTCTCCCTGCTTCCCCACCGTCCCACAAAAGATAGCAAGATGCTGTTTTACTATCTCAGGGCTCGTTAAGATCACCTAAGCAACTGCGTTTTCAGATTTACACCCCTAGCATCAACCCCCTATCTACTTCCTCCTGTTATATCCACCCATTTAATTCAGAGATGGTCGACAAGCTTTAAGAGATGCACCCTTAACACCAACAACACTGCTGCTGCCAAAACCAACATCACCAATAGCATAACATCAGCATCACGAATATCATCATAAAAGAGATCACCACAGCAAAATCACCTATTTTTATATCATTATATTCAATATTTTACTTTTCAACGTTTTAAATATTTTGTTTTACATGATCTGAAGGAATCAGAGTAGCTACTTTGCAGCATCCAGTGACAATGAAATACAATAAATAATAAACGCTGGTGCCATGGCAACACTGCACATACACTTTTAGAGTTTTCCGCAGGATAACATTGTGCAAATCCCACAATGTTTTATCGAAACTGCTATTCGACATCTTTAGGTGGTGGTAGTTACTGTCATCACTGCTGCAGGACGCGACCAGTGATTATCGATTACGACGATGAGAACTACAGTACTGGAAATCCTTAACTTCCAGTTTAAGTTGAAGGATTAATCCTCTTGCGTGGTTTTACGCCCGTTCTGTAGGTGTGGCTGTCATTATTTGCAAATTTGATGGAATATACTGCTGCTACCTATGTGACGGTTTTGATAGATTTACTACTTTTTGTTTTTATTTTTATTTTTTTTTTTTTTTATCGCAGTAAATTAGTACCAAAGGTCGCGTAGCCATTGCAGGCTGGGCCCATGCTTGCCTTTGTTCTCAGATTTCTGATACGTATATTTGTGGAGCTGTCAGTCTCTCGGTAGATCTTCTTTGCTGTTTCTCAACATTCAGTCGCGGTACACAAGCCAAGTCTCGCGATGCACGGCCCCAAGGACGGAACTGAGCCAATCACAGAGCCCTATTCGGTATAGTTGCAGCTGTCGGACGCAGGTGTCGGCAGCATGGTCCCAAAGAACTGCTGAATGCTTGGGGAAAAACCAGTATGACTCACTTGTAGACAACAATATCGGCGTAGGTTGAGAACTGAATATAGGTAACCCGAGTCGTCCTAGGGCCGTGCCAAAATGTTGGAACCACGTTGGACGTCTGTCAAACGTGGCGTCAAGGTATCGGGCAGGTGATGACCTGTTTACGACTGTTCCCCTGACGATGATGGGCGGCAGAGCTGCTGGTACAAACCTCTTCGTAATGATGATGGCCTACATCTTGTTCGGCTGAAAGACAACCGCCATTTTGCCGCCCAATCATCGATTTAATTTATCGTGGTCTGAGGTCTATATTGAAGTATCTGAGCTTTAAGGCTTTTGGTACATGTGGCTGTGTAAATCAGCGCATAAGGCCACCTTCACCTGTAATGTTGTGGGTATGTCTGCCGTATACAATGTATGTAGAATCGGGTCAAGTACCGTACATAGTGGCGGTGATGGGGGACGTGACGACACTGTATCCATGGCACATACGCGTGGAAGATACGCCCACACAAATAGTCACAAATAATTGCACGGTAGTCTTACGAGTGGTGTTGGGACTCCTTGTAATAGCAACACGTATAGCAGTCAGATAGTTATGGAACAGGAAATTTAATTATGATGGGTAACTATAAATCGGTAGAAGGAACAGAAAGAGATGGAAAATTAGTACGAGAGTATGGACTGGGAGGAAAGGAATCAAAGAGGAAGCCGCCAGGTAAAATTTCGCACACAGCGTAACTTAACCATTGTTAACCCTTAGTTTAAGAATCATGAAAGCTGTTTGCGTGCATAAGAAATATGGAGATAGTGGAAGGTTTTAGACTGGTTATACAATGGTATAAAAGGGACTTCAGAACCAGATTTTAAACAGTAAGACATTTCCAAGAGCAGATGTGGATCCTCACCATCATTTATTATTTGCGAAATGCTGATTAAAACTAAAAAAGTTCAGGAAGATAGGATGTAACAGGTACAGGACTTGGATAATTTGAAATAAGCAGAGGTTGTTGCGAATATCAAAGTGAGCATTAGGAAACAATTCATTGAAACATGGGAAAGTAGTACAGCAGAAGACGAAAGACTAACTCGGAGAGATGCAATAGTGAAGGCAGCAGAGGATCAAACAGGTAAAAAGACGAAGCATATATACAGACCTCGGCTATCACGAGTGCTATTGAATTTAACTTATGACAGAAGAAAATATGAAAATGCAGCAGAGGAAACAGGCGAAAGGGAATACATCGTCTAAAAAATGAGACTGACAGGTAGTGCAAACTGGCTAAGCAGGAATGATTAGAGGAAAATGTAAGCCTAGTGAAACATGTTTTCATCTCAGAGTAACAGTTGCAACACACGTCCTCAATTATCTAGTGGATGTATTCCAGACTCTGTCTTTCACAGTTTTTATCCTCTACAGCTCCCTCTTGTATCATGGAAGTTATTCCCTGGTGCCGTATCAGATGTCGTATCATCCTGTCTTTTCTTCCTGTGAGTGTTTTCCATATATTCCATTCTTCGCAGTTTCTGCAGAGAACCTCCTCATTCCTAGCCACCTAATTTTCATCATTATTCTGAAGTACTGCATCTCAAACGCTTGGTTTCCTTCTGTTCCGCTTTTTCCACAGTCCATATTTCCATACTATACAGTACTGTGTTCGAAATGTACATTCTCAGAAATTTCTTCCTCAAGTTAAGGTCCATGTTTGATACTAGCAGATTTATCTTGGTCGAAATGCCCTGTTTGGGACTCCTAGTCTGCTTTTTATGTCCTCCTTGCTCCGTGCATCATGGCTTATTTTGCTGGCTAGTAGCACAATTACTTAACTTAGTTTACTTCTTGATCCCCAATTATCATATTAAATTTCCCTCTGTTGTCATTTCTGCTACTTCTCATTAATTTCGTCTTTCTTCGGTTCACTCTCAGTCCATATTCTATACGAATTGGACTGTTCATTCCATTCAACAGATCCTCTAATTCTTTTTCACTTTTATTAAGGATATCAATGTCGTCAGCGAATCTTATTACTGATATCCTTTCACCTTGAACTTTAATCCCACTCTTGAACCATTCTTTTATTTCCGTCATTGCTTCTTCGAGGTACAGATTTACCAGAATGGGTGAAAAACTGCACTCCTGCCTTACACCCATTTTAATTTGAGCACTTCGTTCATGGTCTTCCAGTCTTACTGTTCCTTCTTGGTTCTTGGACGTATTACTCGTCTTTTCCTGTAGCTTACCCCTATTCTCTTCACCATGTCGAACTTCTTGCACCATCTGACATTGTCGAATCCTTTCCCAGGTATACAAATCCAATGAACAGGTCTTGATTTTTCTTCAGTCTTGATTTCCTTATCAACAGTATCGCCAGAACTGTCTCGATGGTGGCTTTACATCTCCTAATGCGAATTGGTCATCATCTCACAGATCTTCAATTTTAGATTCCTATTCTTCTGTAAGCTATTCTTGTCATCAACTTGGATGCATAGGCTATTAATATGATTGTGAAATATTTCTCGCACTTGTCAGCTCTCGCTATCTTCGGAATTGTGTGGATGATAATATGATGTAACACGCCTGGGGGTACAAATGAGTGGGGGTACCCTTAAACTCTTCTTTCACTTCTTGACCGTGCGCCCTGTCCACACCACGTACCGGATACTCCCGCGGCAGTCGTATTGTACTGCTCCACACTGCTGCTGGCTTGCCTAAAATTATTTATCAAATTATGCAAGCGGGTTTAGGGGAGCCACTCAATGTTAAAAGACAACTCTGTCCTACGTCTGGTATGAACAACTATATTCTCAGACAATAAAAGAAAATTGCAGGTTATACTGTTTACATTGTAAGTCATAAGTGTTTATCCCATATAATGGATGATTACCAGACCACAATGTCACTCTGACGAGCGTACACGTAACCGACACGACGCGGGTGGTTGTTGGTGATGCGGAAGCCGAATAATCGAACGAAAGTTCGTGCGCTCGCCACGCATACACAGATTTCTTCTTGTACCAGTCCTTCTTGACACTAGTAATGATACAACACTGTTCATAATGTTAATTTTTCAGTTCACAGTTCTCACTTGTACGAGCGCGCGCGTAACCGTCGCTGTGCGGCTGATTGTTGACAATGCGGAAACGCGATGATCGAACGCATGTTCTCACGCTCGCTACAAGACACTTACACTTGATTGCACTCTTCTGTGGCAGCTAATTTTTACTGATTCACATTAGTTCATTCTGGGAGACAAAACACGGCGTGGATGATTTATGCTGTACAGTACGACATGCAACGACCGAATACTCAAACACTTTATTGGCGGTACTGCTCAATTTTAATTACATCATTACGCACTTTTCTCTGAATCACTTCCATATTTCATCGCTTTACTGTAATAACGTGTGTAGCAATACTTGAACTTCTATAATAACAATGCCTCTCACATGTAGAGCTACCCACAACACAACATAACAGTTCCGTGTCCCGTGCTCGACTCTGCAATAGGCGCTGCCCGCAAACATACTCCGCAACCAAGGCAGCGATACGACAGTACGCTTACATTCCTGCACTAAAAAGTTTTCGAATTTTCGAAGAGAATATCGAATTCTAGATAATTCCCTAACGGGTGTAGACCGATTGCCACATTGTGGACCAGATGCGAGTTACTCACAATCATGGAAACATAAAGAACAGTTGTGAAATAGGCAAAATTTTACATAATAAAGAATCCTACCTACAGTGCAACCTGTATAGCAAAACACAGTTCCAATAGTGTGATAAACAAAGAGCTAATACAATAAGACACAAAAATATTGTCCCTGAAATAGAAAAGTTTACAATTACAAATACAATAGGTTAGATATGATAGGCAAGTGCCTGGAAGAAAGAGAGAGAAAATAGTAGGAAAACATACACGTTCACTGCTACTCCAGGTAGACAATATCACTGATAGCACTATTGGGCAAAAGCTAGAGAATCTCCATCAACACTAGACTGTCAAAATCCATCAAAACAAAAAAAAAACTATTATTTCACTACTCACAACACTGCGTCACAAGGGAGCGTTCTTTGCAGTGAAAGGTGTGGGGAGTGACTGTAGCGTCGATGCTGCGCCGACGAGCAGCTGTGCAGTATAGTCGTCAGCTCGCCACTCTCGCCTCGCGGTATTCCGTCCATTGGCGTTCGTGGAACGGGTTAATGACGCTCTCAGTGTTGTCCTAGCAATGCCTATTCAACCTACTCGTAGTCTGTTACTACTACAGTAAACATTACAATATTCTACATGACATATTAAAAAAAATAGGCTAATAAGAAAAGAATATATGGATCTCCACTAAGTTAAGTTTAGTTACTACATGAATGGTATAAAAAATAATAGCAATAATTAAGCAGGAGTAGTAATAAATTATTAAATGAAAAACCCTTTGGATAACACAACCACTAGACACTAGTAATCACTCAAACCATATCACTGCATGGGCAAGAGGAAACGTAATACTTACAGTATAGATTGAACAGACAGAAAGTGAAAAGAAAAAAAAATTGCTTATGGCAGTAATACATCATTTTTAAATCTCACTCGACTGGAGTGTCCTCATGAAACCTCATAACAATCAGAAATGAATGTTTGTACTTAAAGACAACAGCATCTGAGATATATACAGATTCAGACACGTCACATTATATCACTCAGTCATTAATGTTGCTCACTATAGTATAGTTTAATGTTTTCCACAGGGTGTTTGCGCTAGTGGCATGAGGTATGCTGCTGATTACACCCTCAAATAGGTTATATTCTCTTACCACTTGCTATGTTTCCAGTTTCGCACGTGGTCATCCGATGCATCGTGCCTTGAGTTCTGATATCCGTAGCCGCCACGGTTGTTTCTGTGACCACCATGGCCACAGAAACCACCGTAAAGTCTCCTGTCATTATTATTATTCCAATGTCGTCCACCAAGTCTTTTGTTACGGTTTGAATGGATCTTTGCTTTGGGTTCGTTGTTCCCTGATACTCTTCTATCATATTCTCCTCCTCCTGTTCCTCTTGACTCATACATGTCTAATTGCCCTAAGGCAATCTCTAGGGATTGCCCGCTACTTATCCTGAACTCCTGTCGGTAGTTCACTTATGATCAGGGACGCTATTGCTTCTGTCGTCATCGGTTCATCTAAATACAAGTTCCTCTCATAACAATCTTGAAAAAATTTCTTTAATTTCCGGTCACGCCCTCTATTAAACTTTCTACCTTGGTATAGACTGTTACATACTTCTTTTTTCTTCCGTCACGACCAATATTGTTGCAAAAATTCTTTTTCAAATGCAATAAAGGTTGTACACTTATGTCCTATTCTCATGCCCCAGGTACCAGTTTTCCTTTCCAACCTAGCTGCAACGAAGCGTACCTTTCTTTGCTCGTCCCATAATTCAGGTGTCACGCCCTTAATTTGATCTAAGAAATCTCTGGGATTTCATCTTCCATTTGGTTCGAAGTTCTTAAAATTACCTATGCCAAGGAAGACCTCATAATTTTGTATACCAATTAAGCTACCACCGGCAATGATTCAATCACGTAATAGTGATTTCACTTCACTCTTCACCTGCTGACCGACCTGTTAGTCCTGCCTACCTCACTGTACACCTCTTCTACTCGCCGTGCGTAAGCATCCTGGTTTAGCGCAACAGCTGATATCCTGTATTTACAGTGTTTCACTTCCTCATCCAGTTGTTCGAAATGCTCGACATAAACCTAAACAAGTTCTTCCTTCACTTCTTTGACATCCGATTCTACCTTTTCAAAACGCTTAGTATTGCCTGCAATGCTCTCCTCAAACCGAACGGTAAGTTCATCTGTCCTTTGATAACTTGACTCAGCCAGCTTCTTTAGAGCCTTATTAGTCTCGTCGATCTTTTTACTGAGTCGTTCGTTTATCTGTTCTACCGATCGCTTAATATCTTCCTTCTGGCACTTAATGCCTTCCCTTAATTGTTTGTTCTCAGGCTCTACCGATCGCATAATATCTTCCTTTAATTGTTTGTTATCATTCAATAACAGTTTCTGGTTGTCTACTGATCGCATAATATGCCGGCCGGAGTGGCCGTGCGGTTCTAGGCGCTACAGTCTGGAACCGCGTGACCGCTACGGTCGCAGGTTCGAATCCTGCCTCGGGCATGGATGTGTGTGATGTCCTTAGGTTAGTTAGGTTTAAGTAGTTCTAAGTTATAGGGGACTGATGACCGCAGCAGTTAAGTCCCATAGTGCTCAGAACCATTTGAACCATTTTTTTTTGATCGCATAATATCTTCCTTTAGTTGCTTGTTATCAAGTAATAATGTTTTGAGCATGTCAACGATGGACAGGTCAGGCCTAAGTTTACACTCATCTCGCTTGGGCGTCTCCATGATTGGTGACGACATCGCATTTCGACTCCCCATCTCCGTTGATTAACTACTGTCACCTATACTGGAATCCTTCGACATTTCACCACTACTTACTTCTATTTTCATCTCCTCCTGATTGCTTTCACTTAAAGAGACTGCTTTCTCCCCCCTGCCTACTGCAGTTGCACCAACCTCATTATCTACCATATTGAACCACAAAAGGTCACCCAAGCGAGAAATAAACAAATCACAACAACACTCGTAGCACGGAATGGATGGCAATAACTACAACGCCGTGTGCATTCAACGCTGTAATTCGTGTTCAGAAGCACACATAACATGCAAGATCACTTGAAAGAAAAAAAAAAGAATGAAATATAAGCTAACGTAAATATAGTTCTGCAATTGTATTAACTGTTGTTAAAAAAGTTAGACTACTAAGTAAGCAGGGTCTGATAGTGACATTTACAGTACTGTACGACCGGCAAGATAGATACAAAAGAATTTTAACTCACACTGTTTGTAATTACGTATATACAACGCAATCTGCACTGCCAGTTAATTGCTCTCGTTGTTTCAGTTGCGTGAGGTAACGTTGTAATGCGCGACTTACTTAGCGTTGTCTGGTGGCCTCGCAGTAGCAGCTCCTCCGTAATACCGTGACGCTGTCAGCAACTGCACCTTCTCTGCAACGCGTGGTAATGGTTACACCGTCGCTCGTAAACGCCGCTCACGTCGTATACGATGATGGCTGGAAAATGTTTTCACTTTTGTCCATAGGTGACACTAGCGTCATCTACCGTAATGAGTGCCAAGTAAGTGCTCACATTTACACATAGGTGGCGCTAGCGTCGTCATAAGCGCACGTCCGTGGAATATGTTTACTTTGTAGCACTAGTTCATTGCACTGTCACGGACGGGAAGTGTCTATACACTGTGTCACTAGTTCTTTGGCGTACACATCCTACAGCTCGCATTACGTCACTCAACAATCCAAATTAACAGTTCCTGTTTATACAAAAATAGTTCACACATCAAATTAATTATACGGCACTTCTTACCCGAAATTGTAGGTCCTATAACACGTCGCCATGAAACACGTCCGGGGGTACAAATTGGTAGGGTACCCTTAAACAGTTTTTTCACTTCTTGACCGTGCGCCCTGTCCACACCACGTACCTGATACTGCCGCGGGGTCGTATTGTTCTGCTCCAAACTGCTCCTGGCTTGCCTAAAATTATCTATCGAATTATGCAAGCCGGTTTAGAGGAGCCACTCTGCGATAAAACACGACACTGTCCTACGTCTGCTATGAACAACTACACTCCTGGAAATGGAAAAAAGAACACATTGACACCGGTGTGTCAGACCCACCATACTTGCTCCGGACACTGCGAGAGGGATGCACAAGCAATGATCACACGCACGGCACAGCGGACACACCAGGAACCGCGGTGTTGGCCGTCGAATGGCGCTAGCTGCGCAGCATTTGTGCACCGCCGCCGTCAGTGTCAGCCAGTTTGCCGTGGCATACGGAGCTCCATCGCAGTCTTTAACACTGGTAGCATGCCGCGACAGCGTGGACGTGAACCGTATGTGCAGTTGACGGACTTTGAGCGAGGGCGTATAGTGGGCATGCGGGAGGCCGGGTGGACGTACCGCCGAATTGCTCAACACGTGGGGCGTGAGGTCTCCACAGTACATCGATGTTGTCGCCAGTGGTCGGCGGAAGGTGCACGTACCCGTCGACCTGGGACCGGATCGCAGCGACGCACGGATGCACGCCAAGACCGTAGGATCCTACGCAGTGCCGTAGGGGACCACACCGCCACTTCCCAGCAAATTAGGGACACTGTTGCTCCCGGGGTATCGGTGAGGACCATTCGCAACCGTCTCCATGAAGCTGGGCTACGGTCCCGCACACCGGTAGGCCGTCTTCCGCTCACGCCCCAACGTCGTGCAGCCCGCCTCCAGTGGTGTCGCGACAGGGGTGAATGGAGGGACGAATGGAGACGTGTCGTCTTCAGCGATGAGAGTCGCTTCTGCCTTGGTGCCAATGATGGCCGTATGCATGTTTGGCGCCGTGCAGGTGAGCGCCACAATCAGGACTGCATACGACCGAGGCACACAGGGCCAACACCCGGCATCATGGTGTGGGGAGCGATCTCCTACACTGGCCGTACACCACTGGTGATCGTCGAGGGGACACTGAATAGTGCACGGTACATCCAAACCGTCATCGAACCCATCGTTCTACCATTACTAGACCGACAAGGGAACTTGCTGTTCCAACAGGACAATGCACGTCCACATGTATCCCGTGCCACCCAACGTGCTCTAGAAGGTGTAAGTCAACTACCCTGGCCAGCAAGATCTCCGGATCTGTCCCCCATTGAGCATGTTTGGGACTGGATGAAGCGTCGTCTCACGCGGTCTGCACGTCCAGCACGAACGCTGGTCCAACTGAGGCGCCAGGTGGAAATGGCATGGCAAGCCGTTCCACAGGACTACATCCAGCATCTCTACGATCGTCTCCATGGGAGAATAGCAGCCTGCATTGCTGCGAAAGGTGGATGTACACTGTACTAGTGCCGACATTGTGCATGCTCTGTTGCCTGTGTCTATGTGCCTGTGGTTCTGTCAGTGTGATCATGTGATGTATCTGACCCCAGGAATGTGTCAATAAAGTTTCCCCTTCCTGGGACAATGAATTCACGGTGTTCTTATTTCAATTTCCAGGAGTGTATATTCTGAAACGATAAAAGAAAATTGCAGGTTGCACTGTTTACATTCTAAGTTATAAGTGTTTATTCCAATTAATGGATGATTACCAGTCCACAATATCACTCTGACGAGCGTACGCGTAACCGACATGACGCGGGTGGTTGTTGGTGATGCGGAAGCTGAATAATCGAACGAAAGTTCTTACGCTCGCCACGCATACACAGTTTTCTTCTGGTACCAGTCCTTCTTGACACTAGTAATGATACAACACTGTTCATAAAGTTAATTTTTCAGTTCACAGTTCTCACTTTTACGAGCGTGCGCGTAACCCTCGTGGCGCGGCTGATTGTTGATAATGCGGAAACGCGATGATCGAACGCACGTTCTCACGCTCGCTACAAGTCACTTGCACTTGATTGCACTCTTTTGTGGTAGCTAATTTTTACTGATTCACATTAGTTCATTCTGGGAGACCGAACACGGCGCGGATGATTGATGCTATACTGTACGACACGCAACGAGCGAATACTCAAACAGTTTATCGGTGGAAGTGCTCAATTTTAATTACATCATTACGCACTTTCCTCTGAATCACTTCCATATTTCATCTCTTTACTGTAATAACGCTTGTAGTAATACTTGAACTTCCATAATAACAATGCCTCTCACATGCAGACCTACCCACAATACAACATAACAGTTCCGTGTCCCGTGCTCGACTCTGTTAAAACGCGCTGCCCGCAAAGGTACTCCGCAATCAAGCCAGCGATATGACAGTACGCTTACAATGGTATATCACCAGGCACATACATTCAACACGCCAACGGGAATAGTTGTTTGGTTGCCTTATCCCAAATGATTTTAGGAATTGCGATGGAGTGTTATCTGCCCCTTCTGCCTTATTGGATCTTAAGTCGTCCATAGATCTTTTAAATTCTGATTCTAATACTGGACGCGCAATCACGGTTCCTTCTTCCATCACGTTATAAAGCAAGTCCTCCTCCCCATAGAGGCCTTCAGCGTATTCTTTCCACCTGTCCACTCTCTCTTCTGCATCTAACAGTGGAATTCCCATTGCATTCTTAATGCTACCGCCCTTGATTTTATTTGCACAAAAGTTTGTTTTGACTTTTCCCTTTGCTCAGTCAGTCCTTCCGACAGTAATTTCTTTTTCGATTTCTTCATATTTTTTCATGCAACTGCTTCACCTTAGCTTCCTTGTACTTCACTTTTCTTTAATTCTTAAGTGACTTGTATCCATGTATTCCTGAATTTCCCTGAAGATTTTTATATTTCATTCTTTCGGTGATCATCTGAAGTATTTCTTTTGTTATCCGTAGTTTCTACGGAGTTACCTCCTTTGTATTTATATTTTTCTTCCCGAAATCTGTAGCTGCCCTTTTTGGAGATATCCATGTCCATTCCTCTTCAACTGAACTACTACATCCTGTGCTACTTATTATCGTGCTATCTATGGCCTTAGATAACTTCTAACGTATCCCACTTCTTTGCATATTGATTCTTCCTGACTAGTCTTTTAAACTTCAGCCTTCTCTTCGTCACAGTTATCATAATCTTCATGAAAGTATTGGGTCATATCAACAGCAGCAGAAAATGGTATACCGGGAGCAAGATTAGTTTAGGTGACTTACAGTTAACAATTCACTGCTGGGGTTGATCTCATCGTGTTCGACGGCAAAACAATACCGAAAACAATAGTTCAGGTATAGGCCAACGTACGCGTACAAGCAGAAGATGAAGAGACAGAGAAAATATATGAGGAAAGGTGAAAGGGTAATTCAATATGTGAAGGCAGATGAAACTCGAATAGTCGTGAGGGACTGATATGCGATTGTGGTGGAAGGAGTGGGAGAAAGGGTTACGGGAGAATATGGGCTTGGTAGCAGGAATGAGAGAGGAGGAAGAGTAATTTAGTTCTGCGATAAATGTCAGCTAGTAATATAGAATACTCTGTTAAAGAACCACAAGAGGAGGATGTATACTTGAAAAATGCCGGGAGATACGGGAGAACTCCAGCTACATTACATAATGGCCAGGGACAGAGTCCAAAATCAGGTATTGGATTGAAAGGCGTAACCAAGAGCAGACATAGACATAATTTAGTAATGACGAACAGTAGGTTGAAATTTAAGAGATTAGTCAGTACCACCTACAGCAACATTAAAGAAGGCGTGAAGGAATAGAGAAGCAGCAGTATGACTATCAAGAGCTCAGATGACAAACCAGTACTAAGCAAAGAAGGGAAAGCTGAAACGTAATTGGAATACATGGAAGAACTATACGAAGGTGATGAAGTTGAAGGCGATATTATTGACAGAGAAGAGGAAGTATATGAAGATGAGGTGGGAGGTATGATACTGCAGGAAGAGTCTGACAGAGCATCAAAAGACTTAAGCTGAAACAAGACCCATGTAGTAGACAACTTCCCTCAGAACTGCTGATACCCTTTGGAGATCCAGTAATGATAAAACTATTCCACCTGGTGTGCAAAGTATATGAGACAGGGGACTTCAATCAGAATGTAGTAATTCAAATTCCTTAGAAAGCAGGTGTTGAAAGCTGCAGATTTTACCAAGCTGTAAGTTCAATAAGTAATGGCTGCAAAATACTACCACAAATAATTTACAGAAGAATGAAAAAACTTGGAGAAGTCGACACTGGGAAAGATCTGTTTTGATTTCAGAGAGAACTTGAAAGACATCAGGCAATACTGACATTACCACTTATGTTAGAAGGTCGATTAAAGAAAGGCAAACATACGATTATAGCTTTTGTAAAATTAATGAAAGCTTTTGAAAACATTGACTGGAATGCAGTTTTTGAAATTCTGAAGGTATCAGGGATAAAAATGGAGGGAGCAAACGGTTATATACAACTGATACTGAAACCAGACCGTAGCTGTAAGACTCGAGGAGCACGAAAGGGAAACAGTGGTGAGAAGGGAATGAGACATAGCTATCGCCTATCCCGATGTTCTTCAGTCTGTACAGTGTGCAAATAATAAAGGAGGCCAAAGAATAATTTAGAGAAGGTATTGAAGTTCAGAGAAGAAAATAAAAAGTTTAAAGTTTACCGATGGCATTGTAATTCTATCAGATTCAGCAAAGTACTTCGAAGTGCAGTTGAACGGTATGGACTGTGTGCTGTGCGTACTGTAAGACCTTCGGTACACACACCATCAGATTATCTGACTTGTCGCTCTAACGAAGTAGGCGAGTGTCAGCAATATGGTTCGTGGTCTTATCGTAGCGTGTTTATCTTCTGCCATTAGGTCAGACGATAGAAATGCCACTTGCACACTTAGAGTAGCAGATTGACGGTGACCAACTTTAAACAGAACTTGATTAATTTTCACACACATTTATTAAAATAATAACAAACATAAAAATAACTTAAGTTGGTTCTGGATGCTATTTACAATTGACAATCTGAGGTTCTCTTGGTCTTGGTACGTTAATCTTATTCTCACATATCTCTGATACTTGACAAAGTGTCTATTCATTTATCTTCATGGCTATGTACAGGAATATGGTAATCTTATTAGGTGCCGACTGCAACTTGACTATAAACTGGTGCAGACTAATGCAGACTGATGCAGACTAATGCAGACTGATGCAGACTGAGTAATAAGAGGTCTGTACACTCGTTATAATACCTCGCGCGTTCATGTATCACTGCGCGAGTGTGACCCGCGAGGAGAAAAGGTTCTACATTCGCAGCAATCTCATTGGCTGCGTTACATATTAATACGCGGATCGGCGGAAGCAGAATTTGGTCCGTCTCTAAGATAGCGCCATCTCGTAGTGCGGAGACGGACGAGCGCTGCGCCTGCGCTGTTGTGCTTAGCGGGGCGCGCTGTAGTGGGAAAGTTGTGTACGCGCTGACTACGCGGAACTATGTACACAACAGACTGTGTCTTGAAAGGAACATATAATACGATTATTAACAAAATCAAAACAAGGGTAATATAATGTAGTCGAGTTAAATCAGACTATGCTGAGTGAGTAAGACAATGAAAGTAGCAGATGAGTTTTGATATTTTGGTAGTAAGTAACTGATGATGGCCAAAGTAGAGAGGAGATAAAATGTATACTTCCAATGGCATGGAAAGCGTTTATAAAGAGGGAAAGTTGTTAACATTGACTATAAATTTAAGTTTTAGGAAGCCTTTCCTGAAGGCATTCCTCTACAGTGTAGCCATGTGCAAAAATGAAATGTAGACGGTAAGCAGTTCAGGCAAGAAGACAACAGAAGCTTCTGAAAGGAGGTACTACAGAAGAATACAGAAAATCAGATGAGTATATCGCGTAACTAATGAGAAGATAGCGAACAGAACTGAGGAGAAAAGAAATTTGTGGCGTAGCTTGACTAAAAGAAGCGATCAGTTGATAGCACATATTCTGAGAAGTCAAGGCATCGTTAGTTTAGTACTGGGCCGTGTGAAAATTGCAGAATGAGACTAAGAGACGAGTACAGTTGACGGGTTTAAATGGATGTGTGTTTCAGTACTTATTCGGAGATGCAGAGGTTTGCACAAGTTAGAGTAGCGTGAACAGCTGCATCAAACCAGTCTTGGGACTGAAGACCACAACAACAGCAACAACAATGACAATACTAATCCCTCGTGGCACATTGAGTGGAATGCTCTCATGGATTCGAACAGCAGGGTTTCAAAGAACTTGTGGTGATCGAAGGGTTAAATTATATTATCTACCATCTGCAATATTTGGTGGGCGCTGATAATCGAGCAGCCGCGTCGAAACTTATGAGGCCAGGAACAGGAATTATGCACTTGTGGTGTGGCGCTCAAAGTTGGATGAAAGTGGTGCTAGCTACTGGGGGCCGAGGGAAGGACTTGCGCGCGTGCGCATTGGGGTCTGTGCCGCCGGACGCTCCTGTTGTTAAAACGCTGAATTAACTCTCCACAATGCGCTGCGTCGGGTTATAAATCAAAGGCTCTTGTGTCCCGTGTTTTAATGTAATGGAAACCTGTACTGGATTCGAGGCAGTGTTTAGTTTAAATACCGTATTCCTGTTGATAAGAATATCTGCAGTACGGATATGCAAGCCTTCCTTAAAAACGTAGTCCCAGAACCATGATGCTGAGGATAAAACTTCGGTCTTCCTGTAAAAGATGCGATCTCGTGTCCAAGCAGTGATCCACTACTACTGTTTTACTATGTTGGCCCAGACGAATATGTCGATGGTGTTCAACGCAACTTTCTTTCACTGTGCGACGTGCCTGCCAAGTATAAGATTTTATGCATGGGTATGGGATATTATACACGCCACTTTTTCTAAAGCCAGTATCATCTTTGACAGATCACAACAAATTCTTAAGTTTTGTTGGTGGACGAAAATCGCATTTAATCTCGCGTCTCTTGAGTTCATTTCGCAGGCTGCCGGAATCGTAGACCACATGAGCTCCATGAACCGGGGCGTATGCGACAATACCGCATTGTGCAGGGTGATTCCGGCCGTAGAGACCGAGCGGTTCTAGGCGCTACAGTCTGGAACCGCGCGACCGCTACGGTAACAGGTTCCAATCCTGCCTCGGGCATGGATGTGTGTGATGTCCTTAGGTTAGTTAGGTTTCAGTAACTCTAAGTTCTAGGGGACTGATGACCTCAGAAGTTAAGTCCCATAGTGCTCAGAGCCATTTGTACCATTTGGCAGGGTGATGTAAGCTCTTAGCCCACAGATATACCTTTATGCGAGTCCATTTGAGCTAAATACTATGTTTCAGCGTTGCGTTGGCTTTTCTTCTAACCTTTACATCTAGAACTGGAAGCTACCATGTTTTTCTCCTTCCATGGTGAATTGAATATTCGAATGGAGAGAGTCCAAATGCTGTAGAAACATAGGTAGTTTCTCTGTACTGGGAGCCCAGGGGCCATCCACATACGTAGTGTGTACCGATGGCTCCCCAAACCATGGCAATAGGACAAACACCGATGTGCCTCTCCAAAACATTGGAGGAATAGGACCTATCCCTAGGTTGCCGCCAGACTCGCTGACGATGGTCACCTGGGTAGTGTCGAAACTCGATGAAGCGCTGAACACAATGTGACATTATTCATCAACGGTCCGTGCTTCCTGGTCGTGGCATCACTCCAAACGCAGCTGTTCGTGTTGTGGTGTCAATGGCAGCCTGCGCATGCGAAGGGAATTCTCTAGTCCGGCTACTGCTAGACACTGATCAATGATGCAGGATGACACAGAGTGTTGCAGGTAGTCCCGCACTTGTTCTAAGGCGGCAGGTGCAGTTTTGAATTGCTTAGTATGTACTTGGAGTGCAATACGATCCTCCATTGTGGTGGTCAGACGTAGTCTACCAGAACGTTGATAACGAGTATGCCAGCACTCACGTTTCCATGCAGTTCAACATCGTGCCAGTGTCACATCCGAATGCGCTATTTATCTGGATGTTACACGATTCGAACACTCGGCCAAACTCTGGATTTTCTGATGACGCTGTCTCACTCAAGTACGCGACGTCTTAGTGAACTTCATGGGGATCACTCAATGTCCGAAGCTTTTCACGCGTCTTATATAGATTACCAGGCCTAGTAAAAATACTAAACAAAACAAAAAATACACACCGAGGTAATCAGGTGGCCATTCTACCTCTCACAAAGAATTGCAGCAATAATCATTTTTATACTCGCGGACGATATGTACGTGCTGGAAGTTACATTGACTTCCGACCATATCTTCTGAGTCCTTCAATTTTAACAAGAAGAGTATTTTCAATTAAGTGTCTTGTAATTTAGTGACAACCTATTGGTACAGACTCTGATTTATACCATTTGTTACAAGGTACAACGCGTTCACATCACCAACAATGAAAAAATGCTTCATCTCTGGCACCGAGATAATTTCCTAAGCAAGTCCATGATTAATTTGCTTCAATGTTTTTATCCAACATGCGTCTCGAGAATGCTAAACTCTGATTACCTGCTAACCTTCATTACCACGATTATAGACTCATCCTCCACGTCTAGTAAAGTACAGTGAGCAACACAATTAAATTGTCACTTCTTCGAAACCCCGTAATTGTCTCCCACTGCGACGCAGAAGTTTTAAATTTCACTCAAAGGTGCCTACGACCTTCCTATGCAATGGTGCAGAAGCAGGGCACCCTGGAAGATCGCCCTCGTGCTCAGCGACACTTCAAGCAGCAATCTGTTGACACTTGCGAAAAAAAAGGCCACAACTGAGAAATTCATTTCAGGTGTAAGTTGAGTTAATGATATCACATTGGGACCAAATTTCACCAAAATTCTGCCCAACGCCACCGTAGACGTGTCACGCCATGCGAAAGTCGTCACACCAATTTCTACACACATTTCATCCCTTCTTTTGACACCTCTGCGATGGAAGTCATCAGCAGCTGGCCAAGACAGACGCAGCAACAGGGACGCAACCGATTTTGTGACTTTTACGAGTTCCTGACTAGGAGCGAACTTTACAACATCATCTCTGTGCTTTAATAGTTTAGTTTATTGAGTTTCTGTGTGTTAATTTAATATATAATACCCACAGTTCTCGTGTTTTCGTTTGCATCTGAAAGTAAACCGAGTTCCTAATACGGGATGAATTATTTAGTTTCACCGGAGTACTGCGGTAGTTAAGTTTCTGAATCTCTGCGTGTTAAGCGTGTTAATCCAATTTCTTAGATGCAGTTCCTCCGTTTTCGTCAGTGTCTACAGTAGATTTCCGTTTATCTGGGCAGTTTGATTTTCCACGGTCTTTAACATGGGTAGGGACTGTGATTATTGTGTGCGGATGCGTGCCGAGTTGGTGACACTTCGCTCTCAGATCCAGTCTGTGATGGCTTCGGTTACAAAGCTTGAGGCTGCAGTGGATTGGCACAACTGTTGTGGGCCAGCTGTGGGGATCCAACGGACGTCCATCACGTCCAGTCCTCCGATCGGTCCTCACTGGTGGCCAGCCCAGTTACTACTAGCACTGACGTTGTCCCTTCACTTGTGGTCGACTGGGAGATCGCCCTAGGGCGGTGAAAGACTTCCCAAGGGGCCGCACGTAAGGCCTACCCGGTTAGTCTGACAAACACGTTCCAGGTACTGTCTGTGGCTGACCCTGTCGCTGAGCCAGGTGCCGTCGCCTGTCCTGTTTCAGAGGAAACCTCTGAGCCTACAAGACCTGGACAGTCACAGAGGGTCAGATTATTGACAGTTGGAGTTCCAACGTTAGGCCCATTATGGGGCCCATTAGGGACATGGCTGCCAAGAAGGGTAAGAAAGCCAATGTACACTCCGTGTGCATACTGGGAGGTGTCATTCCAGACGTGGTACGGGTCCCCCCGGATGCCATAAAGAGCACAAGGTGCCGCCAACTGCAGGTGGTGGCTCACATCGGTACCAGTGATGTGTGTCACTTTGGATCAGAAGAGATTCTCTCTGGTTTCAAGTGGATAACGGAACTGGTAAAGGCTGCCAATATTGTTTGCGAGATGAAAGCAGAGCTGACCATTTGCAGCATAGTCGACAGGGCCGATACGGATCTCTGGTACAGAGCAGAATGGAGGGTCTGAATGAGAAGCTCAGACGGTTCTGCAACCGTGTAGGGTACAGATTCCTTGAGCTGCGCCAAAGGGTGGTTGGGTTTCGGGTTCTGCTGAATAGGTCAGGATTCCACTATAGGCAGGAGGAGGCTACACGGGTAGCAGGGGCTATGTGGCTTGGACTGGGCGGTTTTTTTTTAGGTTAGAGGGACTCGGGAAAACGCAAAAAGGGCTTCAGTCACAAAGGGTGCAGGCACACACACAACTAGTTCGTAGATACAGGAATAATCGGTATAACAGTTGTAAATTATCGTAGCTGTGTTGGGAAAGTACCAGAGCTCCAAGCACTAATAGAAAGAACTGATGCTCAAATCGTTATAGGCACTGAAAGCCGGCTAAAGCCAGAGATAAGTTCATCCGAAATTTTTGCGAAGAACCTAACTGTTTTCGAAAGGATAGCCTAAACACGGTTGGCGATGGCCCATTTGTTGCTGTTAGAAGTAGTTAATCTTGTAGCAAAATTGAAGCAGATAGTTCCTGTGAGTTAGTACAGGCAGGGGTCATTGTTGGCAACCGGAATAAAGTAATAATTGGATCCTTTTACCGACCTCCCAATTTAGATGATACAATACCAAAGAAAATTTGAGTTTGATTTCAAACACGTACCTGACACATACGATCATAGTTGGTGGTGATTTTAATTTACCCTCGATATGTTGGCGAAAATACATCTTTAAATCTGTAGGTATGCATAAAACATCATCCAAAATTGTGCTAAACGCATTGTCTGAAAACTGTTTCGAGCAGTTAGTTCATGAATCCACCCGAATAGTAAATGGCTGTGAAAACACACTTGACCTCTTAGCAACAAATAATTCTGAGTTAATAACGAGCATCAAAACGCATACAGGGGTTAGTGAACACCGAGTTGTGGTAGCGAGACTGAATATTGTAACCCCTAAATCCTCCAAAATTAAACGAAAAACATACCTATTCAAAAAAGCAGATAAACATTCACTTGTCGCCTTCGTAAGAGACAATGTCCACTTCTTCCAAACTAGCAATATAAGTGTAGACCAGATGTGGCTTGAATTCAGAGAAATAGTACCGGCAGCAATTGAGAGATTTATAACAAATAAATTAACAAACGACGGAGGTGGTCCTCCTTGGTACACAAAACGGGTCACAATACTGTTGCAGAAGCAACGAAACAAACATGCCAAACTTAAACAGACGCAAAGTCCCCAAGATTGGCGATCTTTTACAGAAGCTCGAAATTTAGCGCGGACCTCCATGCGAGATCCTTATAACAGTTACCACAACGAAACCTGGTCTCGAAACCTTGCAGAAAATCCCAACAGATTCCGTGCGTATGTAAAGTATGCTAGCGGCAAGACACAATTAATGCTTTCTCTGAACGTTAGCAATGGAGATACTATTGAAGACAGTGCAGTCAAAGCTGAGTTAGTAAACAAAGCCTCCCGAAACGACTTCACAAAATAAGACGAAGTAAATATTCCAGAATTCGAATCAAGAATAGCTGGTAACATGAGTAACGTAGAAGTAAATACCCTTGGAGTAGTGAAGCAACTTAACACACTTAATAAAAGCCAGTCTTCTGGTCTAGACTGTATACCAATTAGGTTCCTTTCAGATTATGCTGATGCAATAACTCCATACTTAAAAATCATATATAACCGTTCCATAGACGAAAGATCGGTACCCAAAGATTGGAAAGTTGCACAGGTCACACCAATATTCAAGAAAGGTCGTAGGAGTAATCCACTAAATTACAGGCCCATATCATTAACGTCGATATGCAGCAGGATTCTGTAACATATGTTGTGTCCGAACATAATGAATTACCTCGAAGAAAATGGTCTACTGAGGCACACTCAATATGGGTTTAGAAAACACTGCTCTTGTGAAACACAACTAGCTCTATAATCGCACGAAGTGTTGAGTGCTACTGACAAGGGATTTCAGATTGATTCCAGATTTATGGGTTTCCGGAAGGCTTTTGACACTGTACCACACAAGCTCCTTGTAGTGAAATTGCGTGCTTATGGAATGCCATCTCAGTTATATGACTGGATTCGTGATTTCCTGTCAGAGAGGTCACAGTTCGTAGTAATTGACGGAAAGTCGTAGAGTAAAGCAGAAGTGATTTCTAGACCCTTTGCTACTCCTTATCTACATAAACGATTTGGGAGACAATCTGAGTAGCCGTCTTAGGCTGTTTTCAGATGGCTCTGTCGTTTATATACACTCCTGGAAATGGAAAAAAGAACACATTGACACCGGTGTGTCAGACCCACCATACTTGCTCCGGACACTGCGAGAGGGCTGTACAAGCAATGATCACACGCACGGCACAGCGGACACACCAGGAACCGCGGTGTTGGCCGTCGAATGGCGCTAGCTGCGCAGCATTTGTGCACCGCCGCCGTCAGTGTCAGCCAGTTTGCCGTGGCATACGGAGCTCCATCGCAGTCTTTAACACTGGTAGCATGCCGCGACAGCGTGGACGTGAACCGTATGTGCAGTTGACGGACTTTGAGCGAGGACGTATAGTGGGCATGCGGGAGGCCGGGTGGACGTACCGCCGAATTGCTCAACACGTGGGGCGTGAGGTCTCCACAGTACATCGATGTTGTCGCCAGTGGTCGGCGGAAGGTGCACGTGCCTGTCGACCTGGGACCGGACCGCAGCGACGCACGGATGCACGCCAAGACCGTAGGATCCTACGCAGTGCCGTAGGGGACCGCACCGCCACTTCCCAGCAAATTAGGGACACTGTTGCTCCCGGGGTATCGGCGAGGACCATTCGCAACCGTCTCCATGAAGCTGGGCTACGGTCCCGCACACCGTTAGGCCGTCTTCCGCTCACGCCCCAACATCGTGCAGCCCGCCTCCAGTGGTGTCGCGACAGGCGTGAATGGAGGGAAGAATGGAGACGTGTCGTCTTCAGCGATGAGAGTCGCTTCTGCCTTGGTGCCAATGATGGTCGTATGCGTGTTTGGCGCCGTGCAGGTGAGCGCCACAATCAGGACTGCATACGACCGAGGCACACAGGGCCAACACCCGGCATCATGGTGTGGGGAGCGATCTCCTACACTGGCCGTACACCACTGATGATCGTCGAGGGGACACTGAATAGTGCACGGTACATCCAAACCGTCATCGAACCCATCGTTCTACCATTCCTAGACCGGCAAGGTAACTTGCTGTTCCAACAGGACAATGCACGTCCGCATGTATCCCGTGCCACCCAACGTGCTCTAGAAGGTGTAAGTCAACTACCCTGGCCAGCAAGATCTCCGGATCTGTCCCCCATTGAGCATGTTTGGGACTGGATGAAGCGTCGTCTCACGCGGTCTGCACGTCCAGCACGAACGCTGGTCCAACTGAGGCGCCAGGTGGAAATGGCATGGCAAGCCGTTCCACAGGACTACATCCAGCATCTCTACGATCGTCTCCATGGGAGAATAGCAGCCTGCATTGCTGCGAAAGGTGGATATACACTGTACTAGTGCCGACATTGTGCATGCTCTGTTGCCTGTGTCTATGTGCCTGTGGTTCTGTCAGTGTGATCATGTGATGTATCTGACCCCAGGAATGTGTCAATAAAGTTTCCCCTTCCTGGGACAATGAATTCACGGTGTTCTTATTGCAATTTCCAGGAGTGTATTAATAAAGTCATCAGAAGATCAAAACAAACTGCGAAACGATTTTGAAAGATATCTGAATGGTACGGAAATTGGCAGTTGACCCTAAATAACGAAAAGTGTGAGGTCATCCACATGAGTGCTAAAAGTAATTCGTTAAACTTCGCCTACACGGTAAATCAGTCAAATCTAAAGGCGGTAAATTCAACTAAATACCTAGGAATTACAATTACGAACAACGTAAATTGGAAGGAACACATAGAAAATGTTGTGGAGAAGGCTAATCAAAGACTGCGTTTTATTGGCAGGGCACTTAGAAAATATAACAGATCTACAAAGGAGACTGCCTACACTACGCTTGTCGTCTACTGCTGCGCGGTGTGGGTTCCTTGCCAGATAGGTCTGACGGAGTATATCGAAAAAGTTCAAAGAAGGGCACCACGTTTTGTATTATTGCGAAATATGGGAGAGTGTGTCACTGAAATGATACAGGATTTGGGCAGGACATCATTAAAAGAAAGGCGTTTTTCATTGCGACGGAACCTTGTCACGAAATTCCGATCACCAACTTTCTCCTCCGAATGCGAAAATATTTTGTTGACACCGACCTGCATAGGGAGAAACGATCACCATGATAAAATAAGGGAAATCAGAGCTCGTACGGAAACATATATGTGTTTGTTCTCTCCGCGCACTATACGAGATTGGAACAAATGAGAATTGTGAAAGTGGTTCGATGTACCCTCTGCCAGGCACGTAAATGTGATTTGCAGAGTATCCATGTAGATGTAGATGTATACGTAGAGGTACTAACCGCGGCGGCTAGCTTTGAAATCTCACGGTTTTCTTATGGGTGGAAAAGGTTTGAGACACACTGCCGCTGAATTTCGACACATGTGGTACAAAGGGCGTCACTGGAACCATCCCTTTACATGGGGCGTTGATTTCATGACAATTCGCGGTCTAAAACGACAGTAGGCGTTGTGATGTGCAACAGCAAAACGTGTTTGACAACTTTCCTTACTTCTCAGCCTCCCCGGACGATTCAACCCTTCTCTAAGGGTATCATGGGCGTGCAACCCCATTGAACGTGATCACACCCCTTTGGAGTGTGATGTGAAAGCAACTTTTGCTCTGGTGTGCATGGTGGAACCTCTAGCGATCTTTCAGAACCTTTCAGTCAACTTTATCTGGAGCACTAAAGGGCATTTATGCATTTTCAGCCCTCCTGTGACGTGACAGTTGTCCTGAGTAAGACGGCGAAGCGTCCCTCTAAGACTCCCAGATCAGCAACACCCTTGGTGCAAATGCATATTTGTTGAGCATATCAGAAATGTTCGTGTACAGAAATAGCCAGGAAATGATTACTACAAGCCAGCATGACGGACATCCCTTTCGCCACCCCATAGGTTTCGCATGTGACCAGCACGTGTTTGTTCAGCGATATAGCGGCACTCAGATCACGGGTGTTGATGTGGTTCGATGTCACACGGATACCTAGGAATCAATGACTCGCTGTCTCTTTAGAAGTACATTTTTAAAGTGGTCAGCAAATGTGTGCGGGTGGAATCGATGATGCAACTGAACTGGGGGAGGAGGTGGGGAAGGGGGCAGTCTCAGAGGGGACCGTTTTTCACTTCGTATCTTGTTCAGCTTTGAAAGGCCCCTAGTGTTTCCACCTTGAACACCAGAGCAAAAATTACGGTGGTGCTTCACTCCAAAGGGGGCGATCACGTTCAAAGTGGTGGCAGGCTCACAATATCCTTCGAGAAGGGTTGAATAATCCAGGGGATGTCAGCAGTATCCAATTTTGTGAAGAAACATGATCCCATAGCTCATCGCACTGCAAAGTGTCGTTATCGACCGCGGAAGTTGTAGAATCAACGTCCCAACGGAGGTGGTGGTTTCATGGACGTTCCTTATGCTGCCTTTCGAGAACTTTTCGTGTCGAGTCTGAGTGGTAATGTGTCTGAAATGTTTTCCTCGGTCACTCATAGAAAACTGCGTAATTTCAATAACGGGTGTTGTGGTTCTGACCTGCATCACAGATGCGTCAAAAGAAGGGGGTGAAACGTCTGTAAGAAGGGGTATGACGACATACCCATCGCGTGATACGTCCAAGAGGACGGTTCACAGAATTGTGCTGAAATTTGGGGTTCAAAATGGCTCGGAGCACTACGGGACTTAACAGCGGAGGTCATCAGTCCCCTAGAACTTAGAACTACTTAAACCTAACTAAATTAAGGACATCACACACATCCATGCCCGAAGCAGGATTCGAACCTGCGACCGTAGCGGTCGCGCGGTTCCAGACTGAAGCGCCTAGAACCGCTCGGCCACACCGAATGGCAAATTTGGGGCCAATGTGACATTAGTATGGTGGCAAGAAGAGTTTTGCCAAATCTCTGACGCAGCGTCTGTCAGCACTTTTATCTGTGATGTCATATTGCAGCTGAGACAATTTGGCAAGCAATTTTTCTCTCCCAGCAGGATCAGCGCTTCCTTATCTTCAAAGTCATTCCAGGAATTATTACATTCAGCCACACGCCAAGGCAAAGAAGTGGAGTGAGTGAAATGGAAGGGAAACATGTAATACCGGCATTGCACCCAACTTATCTCCAAGATCACACCAGGAATCATAACATCAGCAGCAGCAGCAGCATATCTGGCCATATGCAGAGGAAATGGAAGGTGAGTGGTGCCTGAAGTACACCTCTATAGTATCCAGTTAGGTTAAAGTATCTGAGCTGTTAAAGTTTTGTCATCTGTGTTTGCATCACTGACTCCCAAAAATTCGTTTAAAGACTGGCTCACTGGTCAGTTTCATAAATTTCATTTTATGCTATATCTCATTCCCCTTGAAATATGAGAATGTGCAAAAAGCATATTTCTCTATAGACAAAAACTGAAATTTACTTAAAAATATAAATAATGAAATAGGAATTTATAAACCTTGCAAATGAGCCGGCCGGAGTGGCCATGCGGTTCTAGGCGCTACAGTCTGGAACCGGGCGACCGCTACGGTCGCGTGTTCGAATCCTGCCTCGGGCATGGGTGTGTGTGATGTCCTTAGGTTAGTTAGGTTTAATTAGTTATAAGTTCTAGGCGACTGAAGACCTGAGAAGTTAAGTCGCATAGTTCTCAGAGCCATTTGAACCATCTTTTTGCAAATGAGATTTACCTGAAACGCTAGCCAATAAACTTTGAAACATGGAATATAAGCAACTCCTGTTTCACATCCTGCTTACTCTTGTATGTGGCTACAATGTAGAAAATGAGTCTTCCGACCACTTGCAGATGGCTGCACTGTAATATCGAGTGACATTCGATTTCTGTACTACGATTTCTTCCTGCCACCAGTACAATGCTGCATGGTTAAAAACTCAACAGAGTCGTAGATGAATTGTTTTCCATAGCTAAGATGTTCAGAAAATTATAAAATGTCTGCAAAATACGTCGGCAGCGCGAAATGGGTGATGTTTACATTGCAAGTTGAGGTTCATAAATAAAAAAAATCAACTCAAATATGATATAAGAGTATTGCCAAACACCTGACGCGTGATGTGTGACGTCTTTACCGATCACTGGGGCTCAGTTAGTAGTGGGACTCATCACTACACCAGTCAATTAGCTTCCAAACCGGTGACATGTCACGAGATGCCCCTAACAACAATAGAATGCCAACATGAGTGTAGCCCCCCATACAGCCCGACACCCACGAGTAATGGTGTAGTGTGCCATTTCTTTTGAAGGCAAGACGTCTTTGGCTGTCATCTGCAGCACCCTTACAGAACAGCGATAAATCGAAGATATTAAAATCCCCGTTTGATTGCTCATCAAGGCAGGCCATAGTGGGCTTATACATATATACAGGGCGAGTCACCTAACATTACCACTGGATATATTTCGTAAACCACATCAAATACTGACGAATCGATTCCACAGACCGATTGTGAGGGGAGGGGCTAGTGTAATTGGTTAATACAAACCATAAAAAAATGCACGGAAGTATGTTTTTTAACACAAACCTACGTTTTCTAAATGGAACCACGTTAGTTTTGTTAGCACATCTGAACATATAAACAAATACGTAATCAGTGCCGTTTGTTGCATTGTAAAATGTTAATTACATCCGGTGATATTGTAACCTAAAGTTGACGCTTGGGTACCACTCCTCCTCTGTTCGATCGTGTGTATCGGAGAGCACCTAATTACGTAGGGTTCCAAAGGGAACGGTGATGGACCTTAGTTACAGAAGCAGGCCAATAGATGTTCAATGTGGTGGCCATCATTTGCTGCACACAATTGCAATCTCTGGCGTAATGAATGTCGTACACGCCGCAGTACATCTGGTGTAATGTCGCCGCAGGCTGCCACAATACGTTGTTTCATATCCTCTGGGATTGTAGGCACATCACGGTACACATTCTCCTTTAACGTACCCCACAGAAAGAAGTCCAGAGGTGTAAGATCAGGAGAACGGGCTGGCCAATTTATGCGTCCTCCACGTCCTATGAAACGCCCGTCGAACATCCTGTCAAGGGTCAGCATAGTGTTAATTGCGGAATGTGCAGGTGCACCATCATGCTGATACCACATACGTCGACGCGTTTCCAGTGGGACATTTTTGAGCAACGTTGGCAGATCATTCTGTAGAAACGCGATGTATGTTGCAGCTGTTTGGGCCGCTGCAATGAAGTGAGGATCAATGAGGTGGTCGCCAATGATTCCGCACCATACATTTACAGTCCACGGTCGCTGTCGCTCTACCTGTCTGAGCCAGCGAGGATTGTCCACGGACCAGTAATGCATGTTCCGTAGATTCACTGCCCCGTGGTTTGTGAAACCCGCATCATCGGTAAACAGGTAGAACTGCAACGCATTCTCTGTTAATGCCCATTGACAGAATTGCACTCGATGATTAAAATCATCACCATGTAATTGCTGATGTAGCGACACATGAAACGGGTGAAAGCGGTGACGACGCAGTATGCGCATGACACTACTTTGACTCAGTCCACCGGCTCTCGCAATGTCCCGTGTACTCATGTGTGGGTTCATGGCAACAACAGCTAACACACCAACTGGACCCGCTTCTCCTGTGACGGGCCTGTTACGGACCCGTTTGCGTGCTACGACCATACCTGTTGCATACAGTTGGCGGTAGATGTTTTGCAATGTGCGGCACGTTGGATGCTCTCTGTCCGGATACCGTTCTGCATACATCCTGCAGGCTTCAGCTGTATTTCGTCGACACTCGCCATAGATGAGTATCATCTCGGCCTTTTCAGAGTTCGAATACACTATGGTCACAGTTCCTACAACACTACACTATCACAGACGTCTGGTAACACGGTGTACTACAGTTGGTCTGCGTGCGGAGACGAATGCAGAATAACAATAGCAGCAAGCGCTACATGCGGACACTGCGACAGCAAGACCAAACCACAACAGTGCACTACAGCCACACTCGTAAACACGGTCGTCATCGTAAACATGTCCCTGCAGATACTGCTCGCCGACCGTGGCCCGTGTTTGTTACAACACGCAACTGAACATCGGAGGTTTCAAGCGTCAACATTAGTTTACAATTTCTCCGGATGTAATTAACATTTTACAATGCAACAAACGGCACTGATTACGTATTTGTTTATATGTTCAGATGTGCTAACAAAACTAACGTGGTTCCATTTAAAAAAACGTAGGTTTGTGTTAAAAAACATACTTCCGTGCATTTTTGTATGGTTTGTATTAAACAATTACACTAGCCCCTCTCCTCACGTTCGGTCTGTGGAATCGGTTCGTCAGTATTTGATGTGGTTTACGAAATATATCCAGCGGTAACGTTAGGTGACTCACCCTGTATCTGCATTGTAGAAAGAGGATACTGGCTACCCATAATAACATCCTCTCCCTTGCTTCCTACATTACAAGACTCTACAGTGGCGACGATGACACTACAGTGGCGACGAAGATTCTACAGTGGCGACGAAGATGGGATAATCAACTTGGATAAAGAGTTTGCTTGCTTTACTTGTGTTTTAGCTTGCAGGGTAATCGTGTTTCTAATTGCTAATTTGTTGTTACGTTCTTGCATGTATTCGAGGAGGGGAGCCGCGGAACTAATCAAATTCTTCTTTTAAGAGGCTTTGCTTGTTTTTTTGCAATAACGTATTTGTGTAAGCTACGAATTCCCCGCCCTCTCCAACCCCTGCCTCCGCGCCTGAGCCATAGACGCCCAATGTGATATATCTAACACAAGTTTTTCAGTTTCAGAACCGACAAATTGCTGCCCTACTGATGACGTACAACAACCACTGGCTGCACAAGCTGCGTTGGACGCACAATCGACCAGCCAACCAATCCAGCTAGTGCCGTGGACCAGCATACCAACGGTCCAGCAATTTAACGACACAGAAAAATACCTGACTCAGTACCAAGCAGTTGGCGAGTTCATGGTGTTCAAGGTACCTTAAAGTTACAATACTTCCTTTCTATTGCTGGGTCCCCAACTTTCAGGTTGATGCAGAAACTATTCCTAACCGCGTCTTCCGACGAACTCAGTTGTGACCAAGTAACCGACGCATTAACCGAGTGCTATGACCAGCGAGTTCACGTAGCTGCAGCTAGATATCAGTTCTTTCGCTTGCAGGAAAAGCCGCAGCAGACGTATCGTCAGTGGTACACAGAATTGGAGGGCATGACTAGGAGGTCATTTAAGTGTAGTTGTGGCAACGTTTACTTTGATCTCATGATACGTGATGCTACAACATTCGATGTCCCTAATAGTAGAATACGGGAACAGATCCTAAAGTACTCTGATCCATCACTTTCTCAAGTACTGCAAATATTAGAGCAATATGATTTGGGTGCCATAGTGGTCGATAAGTTTGAGCAGGCCCCGATTTGTCGGGTTGAGTCGCTCCTTGCTACCGGCCCAATCACCCACAACAACGAGCGCGTACACAGTCGCGCGGACCGCCACGTAGACACGTAAACAGGCAACAGGCCTGCGAATTTAGTGAAGTCTTGCCCTAGGACCTAGGTGTTTAGCTCGCCATTAGAGACAGGATTGCCCATCGGGTAACGCAACTTGTTATACGTGTGGGAAAATGGCCATATCTAAGCAGTTAGTTTACAACAGCACAAAAATGGCGGTTTTTCCCGCTCCCAGCGAACACAGGCTCGTGCACATGCAGTGAACGCTGTGTTATCAAAACCTGAAACAGGCCCTGACAAAAGTAAGATTAAGTTTTTGCCTCCTTCTCACCCTAGTGCTGTGAAATAACGTTCTAATAAACTATTTGTCTCATTACGAATTACTGGCCGTCGTGTGAACTTTCAGTTAGACACAGGTGCCTCAGTAACTTTGCTTTATCGTGCCACTTACGAACAGTTAGGGTCACCACGCCTTTCTAAATCTAGCAACCACCTCACTGCTTACAACGGACAGGTTATTCCAGTGCCCGGACAGTGTAGTTTGCCTAACACTTACAAATCTCACGCTAGGACAGTGAATTTTACTGTGTTGAAATCAAGAGATAGCGAGAACACATTTGTTTTAGATGCCTTTGATTTGTTTGGACTTAGCATCCAAGACAATGTACTTTCAGTATCGGCTTTGACACCAAAAGACATTGTCGCTAGCTTGCTTAATGAATTTCCTTAACTATTTTCAGAAGGAATGGGAAAAGCTAGTAACTTTATAGCGCATGTTACATTAAAAGACAGTGCACAGCCCAAGATTTTCCGGGTCCGCTCCGTTCCAATTGCTTTAAGAGACAAAGTAGCCAGTGAATTGAAAGAATTGCAAGATAATATCTCCCATTCAAGCTAGTCAATAGGCAAGTACTTTCGTTTTGTTGCCTAAGCCTTCTGGTCGCATTCGCATTTGTATTGACTTCAAGTCTACAGTCAACCCACAGAGAGTAGTCGACAGCCGGCCGAAGTGGCCGTGCGGTTAAAGGCGCTGCAGTCTGGAACCGCAAGACCGCTGCGGTCGCAGGTTCGAGTCCTGCCTCGGGCATGGATGTTTGTGATGTCCTTAGGTTAGTTAGGTTTAACCAGTTCTAAGTTCTAGGGGACTCATGACCTCAGCAGTTCAGTCCCATAGTGCGCAGAGCCATTTGAACCATTTGAAGTAGTCGACACTTTTTTGCCTCAAAGTTGTTAACTCAAACTCATTGCAATTATTCTCAAATAGAAAGGAGGATCTTGCTATTGTGTACGGTGTGACCAAATTCCATCATTATTTGTATGGTCGCAAGTTGTTTTTAGTGACAGATCACAAACGTTTCAAATCCTAATTTCATCCGTCAAAGCTGGTTCCTACACGCACTGCTCAAAAATTGCAACTTTGGGCTTTGTTGCTTTCGCAGTATCAGTATGACATTGTGTACAGGCCTACAGCAAAGCATGGCAATGAAGACGCCCTATCTCACCTTCCGATTGACCAAGACTCTGATTTTGATGCATCTGCCACATGTTGTTGCCAAATCTATGCTCAGAACTCTGAATTGCTGTGATCTTTCCCGTTGCACTACATAAAAATTGCACAGGCCACGGAAGCAGACCCAGAACTCAAGATTTTGTTGCATTACTTTCGCACGTATTGTACTCGTTCATTGGACAGTATCCAGTCCTCAGTAGTGCGCCAATATTTTGCACATCGGCATAACCTTTCAGTTCAACAAGGTGTGATTCTAGTTCAGAATGACAGTGGACACTCGAGTGTGCTTATTCCCAAAGTGTGGCAAAAGGACGTGTTGCGATTGCTCCACCAAGGACATTGGGGAATTGTTCACACTAGGCAGTTGGCACGACGGCACTGTACGTGGCAGGGCATGGACGCCCACATTGAACAGATGACGTCACAGTGTCGTGCAAGCGCGGAAAACCATTCCGCTCCGCCAGCGACATTTGCAGCTTGGCCTAAGACTCAATCGCCATGGCAACGAGAGCACATTGATTTTGCAGGACCATTTTGGAACACTCGTTGGCTCATAGTGGGAGACTGTTTTAGCACGTTACCATTTTCTGTGCCTATGGCTTCTACCACATCATGTAGCACCATTCAAGCGTTGTCCTCCATACCTTTCATAGAAGGTTTACCAGAAGTACTTGTGTCAAACAACGGACTACAGTGCACTTTACGTGTTTTAGAACAGTGTTGTAAACGAAATGGCATTCGTAGCCTAACATGTGTTCCGTTTCACCTCCAGTCCAACGGAGAAGCAAACGCCTCGTACGCAAGTTTAAACAACAGATGGCCAAGCTTCGCACCACCCACACATGGGAACAGGCGCTGCAAATTTTTCTCGCCTCCTATCCCTCCCAACCTCGAGACGCACCATCACCGGTGGAATTCTGTATGGCCGCCACCATTGCAAGGTGCTACATTTCATCGAAGTTGCGGGAGTCTGCCTAGTGTTCAACTTGATACACACACCGCAGCATCCGGCGGTACCAGTGGTCCCCAAGTATCGTTTTGCGCCGCGAGATCTGGTTCTTTTCAAGGTTTATGGCTACATCTACATCTCCATCTACATGGTTACTTTGCAATTCACACTTAAGTGCCTGGCAGAGGGTTCGTCGAACCATTTTCATACTACTTCTCTACCATTCCAATCTCGAAATGCACGTAGGAAAAAGTAACACCTAAATCTTTCCGTTCAAGCTCTGATTTCTCTTATTTTATTATGATGATCATTTCTCCCTACATAGGTGGGTGTCAAAAAATATTTTCGCATTCGGAAGAGAAAGTTGGTGATGGAAATTTCGTAAATAGATCTCGCTGCAAAGGAAACCTACTATGTTTCAGTGACTGCCACCCCAACTCGCGTATCATATCAGGACACTCTCACACCTATTGCGCCATAACACGAAACGAGCTGCCCTTCTTTACACTTTTTCTATGTCCTCCGACAAACCTACCAGGTAAGGATACCATACCGTGGGCGCTGGGAAAGATCCAGGAACCCATTGGCTCTTTCGTGTACTTGGTTGCTGGTCCCGATGGATTGCGCCCTCGCCCCTGCCGTACCCGCTCGCCGACCCGGTGGTCGTGGATCCGTCGTTGCTGTCTCTGTCATCGTCCCAGGACACGCCTTAGGCCTGGACGTATGCCCTGGAAGAAGTTTTAATGAGGATGTTCCTGTTGCCTCGCAAGCCTGATGGCGGGGTACGAACCTCCACAGTCACGGCTCCTAGCTCATCTCTACGTCCAGCGTCCTGCCTTCCCCGTTCCCTGCCCCCCGCCAATCCCCCCCCTCCCCGTTGTCTTTCGCATCCTCCCTATAATACAATGGTATGTCATTTCGGTGGGAGGGGAGGGGGGGAGGAATGTGGTGGCGTTGAGCTGTCGCCAGCACACTGATCGGCACAAGGATGTAATGCGGAGTACAATGGCAGGCGCTAGATCAAGCGCGCCTATCACGAGAGAGGTCACAGATTCGCAAGCAACGCACTGCCAATGCCCTCTCGACAGCAGGTATTTAAGCCGCCGCCGCTGACAGGACGCTCACTCGCCTCTCTTACTCAGTCACTGACTCACACACCAGTTTGACGTCTGTAAATTCATTCGCAGAGTAGGTCCAGGCTACGATAGTATATAGCGACCAGTATTGTGACTCTAGCAACATTACCAATATTGTTTCCAAGAGGACTGTTATGGATGAGCTTGCACCACTACATATGGACTATGTTGACGTTAAGTAGCAGCCATCTGTTCATGTAAATAAAGAACTGTGATCATCCACGTGTGCATTTGTGTTGTAGACAGGAGATACCGGCCACCTATAATAACATCATCTCCCTTCCTTCCTACGGAACAAGACTCGACAATGGCAACGAGGACACAACAGTGGCAAGGATTCTATGATAACTGCTTCCATAAGGGTCAGAGATGAACCATTGCATCAGTGCTCAGTTTGTGAAGCTGTTTCTCTTAAATAAATTATCCAATTCTTCTAAAATTGTAATCATTTGTTAGTACATGTACGTCAGATCTACCGATTTCCATCCCATCTTCATATGGATAAGGCTTACCAGCCAGCTATCTTCTTCTTCAGTGTGGGTGCACTCACATTGCCCGAACTCTTACGAGAATCGGTGGATTGACTGCCGTGAGTAATGAGTATATTGAGCAGAGGCACTAAAAATGTAGTGTGTGGACAGTAAGCTGGGAATGTGGATCTCACGGGGAGCGTGCCAGAGATAAGTCCCTGCAGTCGCACTCGCTTTGTGTCCTTGGTGGCTCAGACGGATAGAGTGTCTGCCATGTAAGCAGGAGATCGTGGGTTCGAGTCCCTCTCGCGGCACGCATTTTCAATTGTCCACGTTGATATTTATCAACCCCTGTGAGCAGCTAAAGGTGTGGATTTCATTGTAATTTCATTCTTTTTAGTGAATTCCATGCTCGTTAATATAGGCAACCCACTTTACATCTTTCGAACCCAAGGCAGATGATGCGAGGTGGGTTGCCGATCTTTAGGTGCACGAAGTAGCCCCTGGATCAGTTTTATTTCTCCCGTCCCTACTCAAGGTGTGATTATCACTAGGATGTGGCGGACAATTTGGGGAATTTTCTTACACAAATAAAATTTTTTTAACTTATCATTGCTGGCAAATTATGACACTGACTTCTTTTTAAAGGGACTTACATACTTTTCTGTGTCATTAGGAAAGGCTTTCGAAGGCTCAGTTTCTTAGAAGTTTCCTAAGGAAGTGTAATTCACGCACGGAAGAGGTTGTTAACGAAACTATCGTTCGAATAATTCTTTACTGTTCGTTACTTTCGAGCTCACGTCATGTTGTATTAACGGAAGATATTCAAAGAAGGTCTGGACGGTTGTTGACAGCACCTTGTAGGAAGTGTGTATCAGAGATGCTCAGAGAAATATAGCGAGTGACGTGACAAGAATGACATTGTGCATCGAGGAGAGTTTACATACAAAAACGAGTCAAACAGACATAATTTTCTTCGACAGATACTTAGTATAATGGCGATGACGCTAAAATTAGAGTAATTTGGGCTCATAGAATCTCTCCTTCACTATACTACTCGTGAATGGAATAAAGAATTGGTAACGATTCTCGTACTCTCTATGCCTTCCTTCACATTCTGTGTGATGGCTTGTGAAGTGCAGACGGGGATTTAGATCATTGGCCATTAGGACTTTCTAGCAAAATACAGTACTATCTACGAATTAGTCAGGATACCGTAACATCAATGGAAGTGCAACGCCACAACGAAAATAAGTCGAAGAAGATAATTATGAACGCTTGATAATGTGCGGTGAATAGTTGGCTATGAGTCAAAACACCTAGTGGACCGAGCGAGGTGGCGCAGTGGTTAGCACACTGGACTCGCATTCGGGAGGACGACGGTTCAATCCCGTCTCCGGCCATCCTGATTTAGGTTTTCCGTGATTTCCCTAAATCGCTTCAGGCAAATGCCGGGATGGTTCCTTTGAAAGGGCACGGCCGATTTCCTTCCCCATCCTTCCCTCACCCGAGCTTGCGCTCCGTCTCTAATGACCTCGTTGTCGACGGGACGTTAAACACTAATATCCTCCTCCATATCCTAGTGGACCTGATAAAAAAAAGTGTAAAAAACTACATTCTCTGTTAGGTTAGAACTTCCGACCAGCTCGAGCGACGATTTTCGGTTGGCGCTACAGCGTTTGCTTTGGCTGTGAAAAGCGTTTGTGGAAGCAGTGTGCTGAGGAGACCCGGACGAATCGAAAATGCGTCAGTGGAGCATAACAGGAGTCGACACACATGTTGACACACATCTCAGCAGCGCGCCAGCGTCGAACCTCGCAGCCTCTTCTCGAGTGTTAGCACAACAGTAGATCGCCGCCTCCGATACGGCATTGCCTACTTTATCGATTCGGCGGCGCCTGCTGTGCGGAGGACACCGTGAAAAATCCAGACTATCTGGAAGCAACGGAAAATGAGAAAAGTCAGTAATTCGAAAAGTACTGCAGATAGCTCTACACAGATTTCAACGATATACTCTGAAATACACCAGATATATTTTACAATTAAAACGTTGCAATAATGGTTCCACGTCTTCGTGGTATAGCCGTTACTGCAGTAGCCCTGCACCTATCGTTATTTAAGAAAATTTTCTGGCTGTAGCAATAACGTCAGTAAGAATAATATCGTATTAGCAAAGGAAAGGTTAGGTTGTTTCCCATGCCATTGACATCCCCATGCGCCCGAAATGTTGCTGTGGTCATTTTATAATTATCACTGCAGTATCCATATAAAATAACGTGACACCAGCGAAGTTCGATGTTACCAAGTCGTAGTACTATCGGTAGATGAGGAGTATGGAGACGACAAGAACACACCTACTTCACCCAGCTTTTTACTGTTGCATATCCATGATTCACTGGCACCACTTGACGAATCCCTCTACCGTTGTGACATCTCTTACCAGAAAAGATTTGTACATGTCTTCTGCGACTCCTTTCATCATTTATTAGGTTTTGTCGACCTTTTGATATTAGTATGTGGCACAGAGCCTGAACATACTATATCTGAGGGACAGCAGGGAAAAGTGGACAGACTAAGGTACTCCTATTTTATAAGCTGAATAGCTATATACTGTAATGCATAGCAATCATTGATTATAATCGACAACTATTAAGGTATAACATGGGATAGTTTAATCACCTTTGAAGAAAATTAAGTACTTTAAAGAAAACAATTTTCAGAAAGAGGAAAAACGGCCACTTTGCCAGACATGAGCAAAATGGACACTTAGCTTTAAACTCAAAAATAAGGCATAAAACTGTTTTAACAAAGAAATAAACATGTTCAATTTTGAAACATGATTCGAATTACACTTTTTACAAATAAAAGTCAAACTGAGTTCATGAACTGTTGTACAGAGTTCGTGAGACCAGAGGGAGCACAGTACTAAGTCCACTGCTCCTCTTTCCACGAATTTGAAAACTTTTCTCCGCAGTACAAGCACTGATTGTCTTCATCGTTGTCGTCAAAAAGATTTCTTCTAGGGTAGGGTTTCCTGCTCTTCGCACTTTTCTTTTCCTGCCTTTCTTGTCGTCGGTTACTTTCTACTTTTTCTTCTTTCTATTTTTTTTTTGCTTCTCTTACTTTATTTGTCGCTTCTAGGTTACTGTTATAAAGTCCGCCCGATAACTGAGTGGTCAGCGTGACGGACTGCCGTCCTAAGGGGCCCGGGTTCGATTCCTGGCTGGGTCGGGGATTTTCTCCGTTCAGGGATTGGGTGTTGTGCTGTCTTCATCATCATTTCATCCACATCCGGCGCGCAGGTCGCTCAATGTGGCGTCGAATGTAATAAGACCTGCACCAAGGCAGCTAGACCTGCCCCGCAAGGGGCCTCCCGCCAATGACGGCAAACGCTCATTTCATTTCCACTGTTATAAAGACTTCCTGAAAGTATCGCCGCAAACCTTCCCTCGACCGCTGCATTTACACTGAGCAGCCAGAACACTTTGACCACCTACCTACTGTCTATACCGGGTGAGCCAGCCAGAGTTGCCGTGCGGTTCTAGCCGCTACAATCTGGAACCGCGAGACCGCTACGGTCGCAGGTTCGAATCCTGCCTCGGGCATGGATTTGTGTGGTGTCCTTAGGTTCGTTATGTTTAAGTAGTTCTAAGTTCTAGGGGACTGATGACCTCAGAAGTTGAGTCCCATAGTGCTCAGAGCCATTTGAACCATATACCGGGTGATCAAAAAGTCAGTATAAATTTGAAAACTGAATAAATCATGGAATAATGTAGATAGAGAGGTACAAATTGACACACATACTTGGAATGACATGGAGTTTTATTAGAACCGAAAAATACAAAAGTTCAAAAAATATCATTTAGATGGCGCTTCATCTGATCAGAATAGTAATAATTAGCATAACAAAGTAAGACAAAGCAAAGATGATGTTTTTTACAGGAAACGCTCAATATGTTCACCATCAGTCCTCAACAATAGCTGTAGTCGAGGAACAATGTTATGAACAGCACTGTAAAGCATGTCCGGAGTTATGGTGATGCATTGGCGTCGGATGTTGTCTTTCAGCATCCCTAGGCATGTCGGTCGATCACGATACACTTGCGACTTCAGGTAACTCCAAAGCCAATAATCGCACGGACTGAGGTCTGGGGACCTGGGAGGCCAAGAATGACGAAAGTGGTGGCTGAGCACACGATCATCACCAAACGACGCGAGCAAGAGATCTTTCACGCGTCTAGCAATATGGGGTGATTCTAATAAAACCCCATGTCATTCCAAGCATGTGTGTCTACATTATTCCGTGGTTTATTAAGTTTTCAAATTTATACTGACTTTTTGATCACCCGGCATAGCCCGTCCAGGAGATAACAGCGTCACCTGGCGATGAATGACTGCTAGTCAGACACACGCACTGAGCATTTAGTATCAGTGAGCGCGCTGTCTGAGTGTATAATGGGCAAGGTGCGCAATCTATTTTACTTTGAGTGAAGGCGATTGTGATGGCCCTGAGGCTCGGCACGAGCATTTCGGAAACTGGAGGACTTGACGGGTGTTCAACGAATAGTTTGGTGTCTCCAGCACGTGGCGAAATCAAGGTGAAACCTCGACCAGACGTCGTGGGGTTGGGGGCCACCCACCATTACAGACGTAGGACGGCGTAGGCTGGGCAGATTGGTAAATTGGGACAGCCGGCGAACTGTGGCCGAGCTAAAGACAGACTTTAATGCTGGACAGGGTGGGCCTCTGTAGCGGACGGCGCACGCATTTACCAATATTAACGCCATGACATCGGCAACTACGTCTTAAATGAACACGCGACTATCAGCACAGGACGTTGGCGCAGTGGCAGAACGTTGCATCGTCTGATGTAGTCCGATATATTCTTCATCACGCCGATAGGAGGACGCGAATCCTTCGTCTTCCAGGGAAACAGCTCCTTGACAGCAGTACTGCTGGGTGGAGACAAGCTGGCGGTGGCTCCATTATGCTCTGTTGAATATTCGCGTGGGAATCCATGGGTCCAGTGGAGCTCGTGCATTACACCGTGACACCCAAGGAGTATTGTACACTGGTTGCAGACGATGTACACCCATTCATGACAATCATGTTTCTGGACGGCAGAGACTTTTTCATGAAGACAATGCAACATGTCACACAACCAGGAGTGTGATGGTGTTTCGAGGCACACAGTGGTGAGTTCCAGTTAATGTGCTGGCCCCCCAAATCGCCAGATCTGAACCCAATCGAACACATCTGGGATATGACTGAACGTGGCGTCAGAGTTCATCGCCTCACTCCCCGACATTTATGAGACTTGTGTGTGCAGATGTGTGCCAACTCTCTCTAGCGACCTACCAAGGCCTCATCTACGTGTACTGCTTTTAATCTATGTTCGATAATAGCCCACTACGAGAAAACAAATTTTCCACATAAAAAGAAATTGTATTTTCAACGACTGAAGTTTCTCCGTCAGGATTGATCATGATACTTTCATCGTCAGCAAAATGATTACTTTTGTTTTTTGGATGTATGACGTCAAATCATTTAAATGTAATAAAAACAAGAGAGGACTTAATATGAGTCGCTTTAGTACACTTCTAGTAATTATTTCCCATTCTGAAGATACGGTTTCGTTGTGAACACTCCCTGGGTTTCTTAATGTGACATTTCGTAGCCTTATAGTTACAACGGACGAAAATCAGTTACCAGTCGTCAGTATCCTTCAGTTCGCGCATGGCAGCTAGCAGGTGGTCTCAGCGAGTCGGCATGTGTTAATCCCATCCTACAACAGGCAGCTGGACTTCCGACGCCCCGTGCCAGTACACCTGCAAAATATCGACACCTCTTCACAA
Source organism: Schistocerca cancellata (assembly GCF_023864275.1). Taxonomy (NCBI): domain Eukaryota; kingdom Metazoa; phylum Arthropoda; class Insecta; order Orthoptera; family Acrididae; genus Schistocerca; species Schistocerca cancellata. The sequence goes on from NC_064629.1 coordinate 575,391,836, forward strand.
ATTCCCACAGCCTAGAGCTCGCTCTTAGCGATTGTCCACATGTCAAAGTGCACTTTAATTTGTAATAATGAAAGAACAATTTTTAATATGAACTTGTAATATCAACAGCATTATATATAAGGATGACTTTCACTAACAGAGAAATGCGTGCGGTACAAGTACTTTGAGTGTTTCCAGAAAGCTTAAGTTCTTTCTGTCTCCATCCAGGAAGTCAAAGCGACGGTCTCTCTAGACAAGTAAAATATACAGAAATAGAAAGGTGTAGTGCTCGGGAACTTTCTTTACTATTGTCACATGCTACCAGCCTATCCAGTTTTCTGAACTTACAATCCCGAGGGTGTCAAGTCTATTGTGTTAGCAATGATCTTAGGTGGGCAGTAGATGCCCAGTTTTTTTTGTCACGTACGAAAAAAGATGCAAGAGCCACATTGTTAAGGCACACAGCATCATGAAATACATCCCAAAATTGATAAATTCCGACCTACATACTATGGGCAGCATGCTGGCGCAAACGGATGTCTGATAATATGCATAACCGTATAGACTCGCCTGTCTGGAAAACGGAAAGCTTTATATAAGTCGGAAAATTTATTACAGTATACACTCACTCATGAGAATGACGTATGCTGGAAGCTGTGATGCACA